>NC_068355.1:37220702-37270702 GCF_020536995.1 Dreissena polymorpha | reverse complement strand
AAACGGACTCGAGAGCGTTTATATAAGCCTACGGCTTTCGATGCAATCGAGCTAAAATAAATAGGTTTAAACTAAGTATTCGAAATATCGACACAATTCGAAGACGCGTTGCAAAATTTTAAGTTAAATAATTTTAGAAAGACAACTAACATCATAAATAGAAAATGGCATAGATGTTTTGTCACGAAGCGGCTACCAAATAGACGAATAGCAGTTATGTTTTGTGATCATACCGATCGTCATTTATCTGTGTTTTATCGGCAATTGTTATGTCTTTAATTTGCATAATGATGTTTTCATTCACAGATGTATTACATACATGGCTACACAGTAAACGAGGATACTAAATCTAGCGCTGATATAAACGGTAAAAGTTCATACTCATCTATTATCTACGGAATCCGGATAGTGCCATCTATAATCTCGCCCTTCTTTCATCAAGGGCGACACTGAACACACGAAGCGAAACACGATATTTTTCGCGACAGTCACAGCGACACACGATATTTTTAACATGATATATCGCCCTTGTGAAGGAAGCCCAAAGGGCGATATATCGTGTTAAATTTATCGTGCGTCGCCGCGACTGTCGCAAAAACTATCGTGCGTCGCCGCGACTGTCGCGAAAAATATCGTGCGTCGCCGCGACTGTCGCGAAAGATATTTGTATCGCTTCGATACTCGATATTTTGCGCGACAGTCGCGGTGACTAACGATATTGGTACGGTTCAAATATCGCTGTAATAATATCGCCTGTCCAATGTCAGGTTTTTTAAAAATAGTTATTGTAATTTTTAACCATTTATTATCAATATTGCTGCCCTAGACACACATCTAAAAGAGTATTCTAGTACCAGTAAACCGAGTACAAATTAAATAATTTTCATAATAATTTTGATATATATTGACAAGGATATATGTTAAAAACTATTCAGAAACTTGAACAATGGAGAAAAATTTCTATCAATTTTAAGATAATATAATTATTATTATAATCTGTATCACTTCCAATAGGATTGCAGATTTGTAGATAACGTTTAACTTCAAGTAAGACATCAATATGAAACCAAAAGATTTCTTTTCAGTACATGTGTAATCATCATTTATATGTTATCCAGATTATTGACGAGCAACATTAATGTCCAGTCTATTGATACATTAATTAGACGGTATTTTTGTTGCTGGTATTGTTTTATATTTTCAATACCTTTTATAATGCTTTATCAAATAAATTATCGGCATAAATACAACTGCATACAGTGCAAACAACAATTTTACAATATTTATATTTGCTAAAAAACGCTTTTGAAGGGCGCAAAACGTTTGTTTCATATTGCTAAACAGGGTTCGAGATATAATATAAATGACTATTATATAATTATTTTCAGATTAAGTTCGCACTGTTACTTTTGTGCATGTCAAATATGATTTAAACAAAAAACACGTAATGCACGTTGAACCGTAGAATCGAACAACTAATAACTCAACCTAGGGAACTCAGTGTTATATTCAAAATCGTCATTCCAAGCGATTTTCCTATCATCAAATATACGTTAATATCATTAAATATACGTTAATATAAAATATTATGTGATATTAAATATTTATTTATGGCAAGATTGAAGTATAAGAAGCGAATAGCTTGCTATATCAATCATATACATTTTAAATGCTGATCAGACTAATGCATTATTATAAAATAATAGTATATCAAAAGATATATATACGACATGATGCACATGCTTGATGACGTAAAAATATCCCATTTTTGTCTCCCCTGATTTTTTGAAAACGCGTCATTGGGCAGGCGATATTATTACAGCGATATTTGAACAGTACAAATATCGTGTGTCGCCGCGACTGTCGCGCAAAATATCGAGTATCGCTTCGTGTGTGTAGTGTCGCGGTCTGAATTTAGACCGCGATACATGAGATTCGGATAATATGGGTGATATTTGAATAATAAAATATCGTGCGTCGCCGCGACTGTCGCGCAAAATATCGTGCGTCGCTTCGTGTGTCTAGTGTCGCCCTTCGAACGCGGGACACGACAAACGAAGCGATACACGATATTTTTAGCGACAGTCGCGGCAACCCACGATATTTTTCGCGACAGTCGCTGCGACGCACGATAGTTTTCGCGACAGTCGAGGCTACGCACACAATATTTAACACGATATACCGCCTTATAGGCTTCCTACACAAGGACAATATATCGTGTTAAATATATCGTATGTCGCCGCGACTGTCGCGCAAAATATCGTATGTCGCCGCGACTGTCGCGAAAAATATCTTGCGTCGCCGCCACTGTCGCGAAAAATATCGTGAATCGCTTCGTGTGTCTAGTATCGCCCTTGATGAAAGAATTGCGAGATTATAGATGGCACTATCCGGATTCTGTAATTATCCCTGTACGAATTTAATAAATAATTGTCATCTCAAGCATTTTGTGAAGAGTTTATGCCAAAGTTGGCGACTATCCAATTTTTTACTTGCATATAAAACGACATGAAAAAGTCTTGCATAGAAATGAATATGGCTCCGATGTACGTGTTAATGTCCCAATGTACGAGATGGAGTCACGCAAAACCAAAGCTAATTGCTGAAGGGATGAAACTTTTTAAATATATTCATAACTTTATGAACTTGGTAACCTAAGTATTTTTTATTGTCGACTTCCGCCGATTTATATCCGTTTTAAGTAAATAGTGTCATCTTTGAACTCGGATACTATTATTTTTAAGGTGTTGAGACTTATACACAATACACAACATAATTCAGAAGTTGATAACCTGTGTATTTTGTGAATTTCCTTTCGTCAAAGGCGGAATTATTTGCTTGTTTAAACTGTTCTTTTTTACTTTGCATCGCGTGTCACTCTAAACGTATTATTGCTGAAGTGATAGACGTTAATAAACATCGTATGTATCATCTGGACCTGTGTGTCTGAGTATTTCGATGCAGTTTCTTTTTTGGATACATAAGAGAAAAAAACTTGTTTAAACAGTTTTACTTCTGAAGTATTGGTTTTGAGCATATTTACATATTTGTAATATTAATTAATTTATTACGATTGTGTAACTTGTTCCCCAATATAAGACTGTAACAGGTAATATGGAAAAAATAAATTAACGTAAAATAAATTTATTAAATGATTGGGATAAACTTGCAAATAAATTCCTTATGTTATGAAAACACATATTTAAATACATTGAAAAAGAGCTGTCCAACTTTAAACCTGTTTTATGTTACATAGTGATGTTTCGGATTCATGTTTCCTGGTAGGGTATCGAGAATACGATCCTTGGTATAAACAAAGTGTTCGTTCAAGATGCGTGGATGTCGAAGGAATAAACACCTGCGCTGGCGCACGATCGATTCCCAATTATAGACAAGAAAAACGATTTCTACTGGGTATGTGTTCCTTATGTAAGATTGCTCTTAAGTTGCATAAGACTTTTACAGTAATTGTTCCTAAAAAATATTTCAATTTATATCTGCACTGATTGTAAGATTTTAGAATCGGTAAAAGGTAAATCGTTTTTTCCTCTAAGGCATAGAACTGATGCTGGATAAAAGGCAGTGCTCTCCAACGGCAATTTAAGGGGCCCCTGTCGGTCCCCTAGCATTTCCATAAAGTACCCGGTCGTTTGAAGATTTGCGATCAGTGCATTTTTCAGTAACAAAAACTAGCCATTCTGACCCTCAAACAAAGTTTTATGTTGTATAATTCATCTTGTTTCTATGTAAAGTAGTTTCGGGATCGTCAGTGTGCCATCAGATCAATTCAGTACCCGAGGCGCTTGCATTTTATATACCCAGATGCGCCTGTCGATTGGTCGTTGTGATAGAATTTGAGCTGTACACGATGCCACACATCTTGTCAGTTGATTTACGCATGTAGAGTGGGAACACCCCTGTCCCGATTGGACGTCTTTTTTTATAAAATCTTTGAATAGTAACATATGACATACTTTATTTCATACTTTACTTTTAAAAGAAAGAATTAGAATGGGAAAAACGATAAAGATAGGAACAGTTGTAAGTATGCTGTAATAGATAAAGTCTTGTTTGTACCGATGTTTAGGGAAATGGATCGAGTCGGTATTATACGTCTCTATAAAGATTAAACATTGTTTGTATTGTTATCAATCATCAAAACAGTCATCTTGCATGATACATAAATTTAAAAGAATCAATTTAGGCATTGTGAACTCTTCACTAAACCATTCTTATGGTCTTCAGTCATCAAATAGAAAACCTGTGGAAAGCACTAAAAGGTATATACATGTAATTCTGTCATACTTTTGAGTGTGCCATTATTTACAAAAACCTATGCCTATATAATATTCATTTTAGAGGAAAAGGTAGAAAACAAAATATGTTTTTCGACATCTGTTATCGAAGAATAAAAGGGAGTATAAGGCAAAATAGTTTTGCCTTAGTAATATTGAGATAATATTTATGCGTCATAAAACATTCTCTTCTGGACTTTAATAACAATTCGGCTAAACGTCTTAGAAAAGTCATCGATCAATCGCCAGGCTAACGCCGACTAAACAAGTGTTCTTCAAAAAGTCGTCGACGAAAGAATGATGAAATGATTGTTTTAATTAACAAAATCATGAAATATCTTCGTTGTTATCAGGCTATGTTTCAATTTACATTAAAAATTGCAAGCACATCCAATGGTACAAAAATGGTACACAAACAAGTTACAGCAGCTATTATATGTGTACACACTCATTGAACAACATAATTTTATTGAACATTGTATTAAATTAACATAATTATTCCTCTACTAGCATAGTTTTGTATTCCCTTAATTTAAGAGGAAACTTTTGAGGTGAACACTATTTAGAAGTGAACGAGATCATGAAAAATCTTCCGATCGGACAGTGCCAGTGTGGGTTTCACGATACACATTTTACAGCAGTGTTATACAAGTACGTATGTGAACTAGTAAGTATGTGAACTTATACGGAAAGAGTAGGGATCGTGGATTCATTTTAACAGCATTATATACGCTGTTAATAGGTGATGCAACATGGACAAATTGGATCGAATGGTCTGAATGTAACTCCTCATGCAATGTCGAGGGAACGCGGAATCGTACACGACAGTGCTTTGTATTGAACCCGAATGTCCAAGCGAATTGCAATGGCGGTGACTCGATACAATTACAGACGTGCACAAAATCCTGTTTGGGTAAATTTTATTTTATTTACACAAGAGAGCTTTTCAACTCAACTGAGTACACATTGCTTGGGATGAGCCTTGTATGTAATACGTCTTCAAACATCCTCCATGTATCGATAATATCTTTAAATGACATAGCTGCTTAACCAGACGATCAACTTTGCTAAAACGTCACATATATTATATGCAAATGTTATATGGAGGAGACGTTTGTCCACCCTAGACTCTTTTTTTACTTTATCTTGAAACTTAGTCAAGCTTTATATTGACAAAACAATTCATTTAAAAAAAAACTGTATTAATAAGTCAGCAATCATGAATGACATACATCTTTAAATGAAAGCTGCTATGAGTGTGGTAAATCCGACGATTGTATTGATTTCTGTTTCTTTCCTTTTTTTGTTGGGAAATTATGGAGGAAAAATATATACACAAGAATTCCATCAAATAATGTATGATTCTATGATTATATGTGCCTGCACAAAAATATTTGGTATAATTTAAGTGTGTATTTAAATTTTTATTTTAATTATCCTGTTGTTCGATGACAAATAAAACAAACATGAAAATTATTTCAAAAACAATAATGAATAATGATGTATGTTTAACTGAGCAAAATGAAACGAAACGACATTAATCTGATAAGCCTCTTTAATCTGCAACCAGAAAATAGCATCAGATTGACGCTGTGTTCAAAACAGTCATCTATCTGACTGGTCGCATTTTTTGTAACAAATATGGAGCTATTTAAAAAGTGTTATTCAATACGACTTTATCTGAACACAACAAGCACTGTAGATAGAAGTTTAATGGATTAGCAATGTCAGGAGAGTTTAATTCTTATACCATATACTTAAAAGGACCTGCATTAGACCAATGGTATTGATATAACGGGTTTATGGACGCTTTCAAATTTGGAACGTGCTCAGCGCTGCGCCCTGATATTTCTTCCTCACTAGAACACTGCTTTATTTTGACCCGCGGAGAAAATGTTGATCATACTCAACAAAGATTAGCATTAAATAATTCAACAAACTGAAATAGCGCCCTTGCATAATTTGAGCTAAATATTTGTCAAATGTATACTTGACCGACTTAGATGTATTTCACTTAATTACGCGTTGGATTATAGCCAGATATAACACATATATATTTGTTTTGTAATTATATATGTATTGATCTGACCCCTGGGTCAAATGTTATGGGTAAATAAATGGGTAACATGGGTAAAATAACCTTCATTTTACTAACAACATGCGACGCACATGATAATAACTTTTGACCCAGGGGTCAGATCAGAATTACAAACAGTGCACCGTCGCACATATGCTCATAGCTACCATGTGTGTTAGTTTCAATGTTCTAGTGCTAATAGTGTAGGAGATTGTGGAGAACCACGCCCACCCAAAATTTTGTTTTAACATAACTTCTTCATTTATTCACCAATTGACTTCCAATTAATACTAGACAATACGATCTATCTCGACCATCCATGTCCACATTACCCACCCCAGGGCCATTGATAACGTTAAAGGCAGCTTGGTTCCCGTCCTCTTTCAAATTTATCGAGAGGTCCACGGGTGTTATTCCCCGTACCCGAAAGTTTTTTTTCGTACCCACAATTTTGTTTCGTACCCAAATTTTGTTTCGTACCAATTATATTTTTCGTACCCAAATTTGTTTGTACCCTATTTCTTTCGTACCAACATTTTTTTCATACCCAAAAGTTTGTTCGTACCCAAAAAAAAATTCGCACCCAAATTTTTCTTCGTACATCCTTTTTTTACGTTCCCCAATTTTTTGTCGTACAAAATTGTGGTTGCTATGGCAAATGCTTGGGATAAGGTTAACATAATTGCTTTTTTCAGATTTTCACAATAGTTAAATAAGAAAGGTATTAATATATCTTTATTTAAGTTAGAATATATTGCATTTAAATGATAAGAACGGGGCGTTTGGATCAGTTTGAACTTAGATGATAGTGCAAAGTTGTATTATGCTTCAACATTAAAGAGATGATATTTCATACAGCTAAAAATTTATTAACATGATCAGGCTATTTAAATTGCCCATTTGCAACAATCCTTTTTTGCTTTTCCCTCATATTGTTATATATATATATATATATATATATATATATATATATATATATATATATATAGCTAGGATACAAATTGAAAAAGCATATACCGGGTATATATATATGGTTGTTCACGCATATCTTTCTCCATATATATATATATATATATATATATTGCTATGTTTAATATCTAATGAAATATTGTATTTTTTTCTGAAAGGGTCGTGCTCGGATGGCTTTTCGTGGACGTTATGGCATGACTGTAACAAAACTTGTGATGGTATAACAATGAGGTTGGGATACTGTTTGAATGGCACTGCAAATGTCACCACTACAGAGGAAAAAAATTGTACTCGTGAATTATGCCCAGGTAATAATGTTTTCTCAAAGTTTTGGTATGATTATCAATGCCTGGAATGTTAATAAATTAATAATGTCTTCTAAAACAAGTTAAAATGCTGAAATTTCAATATTCAGATTTGGCTATAGTCTTTCCCTGTGTCCGTTTTATACTTTGACTGCCCGTAAGTCCTTTCGCGAGATACAAATTTATTGCTCGTTTTCTTTCGTTTGTACAATATATTCCATTTTAATTTCCCGCAACGATATCTATTCATACGACATACGAACACTTATATGGTACATGAACATGTGTTGAATATATTGTCCGACAAAAAAACGCATTTTGTATCAATTTAATTCTGTGTTACCAGACCACATCTAACGTTGAAACTTTGGCTTTTGATTTAGGGAACATTGGGTTTTTATGTGTTAACTTTATTTTTCGAAATATTTTACGAAATATTTGTTGATTTTGAGTACTAGCTAGTATTTATAGGCTTTTAAATTGTATAAGATGTTTCGATGCGCAAAAAGATAAATCGCCATTTGGCAGTTCATAGTATCGAAATATATAAATTGCTTGAACATATTTTTTAACGAATTTACTAATAGCGTGTCATAATCATTATTATTTATTTATTCATGGAAAGAAATACATTTTTGATGAACAAAACATAACCGGCACGCTCTATTTAGTGACAATGGCCCAATTTACGGAGAAAAGGTAGCCAAACAGAACATACTGCATTTCAGTCTTCTAGTATTATGTTTTTAAAATTGTAAACAAATGCCGAGTCCATTTACAAACGAAAATATATTGCTTACTTCATGGGCTTATATAACCGATTATTTTATGAGTGTGTGAAATGTTATTGAAACAGGCGTGTGTGTTAGTAAATCAATTATATCGTACAACTTCACAGAACAGCAAAAGGCCATATAAATTAACGTTAGCTATAATTATAAATCTGGTTAATGCAATTAAATAGTTATTATTTTTTATGTTTATGTACATGGTATTTTACAGTTGAATAGGGGGCCTTGTATAGAGATATCTGTACAGATACACTAAAATTTGCAATATAAACCAAAAATACCCCAACTGATACCCGTAGAAATTAACCCACAAAAAGAAATTGAGCATTTATAGTAAAATCTTATATAAAACTTGTTACCTCTTAGACGCCACATTAAAACTCAGTTTTTGATGACACTTGTTTAGGCTGTGTTTAACTTAACATTATCTGAGCGAAATTTGATTTCAGTGAAGTCAAAACAAGGTCACCATGTAAAATCGTAGAAATCTTAGCAAAACCATAAACACACTTATTTATGGCCAAATAGCAATGTACCATTACGGTGGAATTTACTTTATCTTAGCCAAGTATAAACCAAGGTTACATGAAGTAAAACAAGGTCACAAGGCTTAATATTTGTACTCATATGAGAGTCGTAGGCAACATGGCTTTTTGGTGTTTTCAGAAGGGCACATTGTCAATTTAGAGTGTGTGTGCGTGCGTGCGTGCGTGTGTGCGTGCGTGCCTGCGTGTGTGTGTATTTGTCATGCAAAAAGTAAATGTCGAAGTGAACACTTAAAGTGGGTGCACCTTATTTAACTGTAGATGATAAAAGTTCGTGTCCGGTTAATAACTTAAGTGTGCGTGATGGTTTTAAAAATATAATGGCAAAAATGCTCATTGTAGCAAGTCGACGTGCCACTCGTAACAACCGAGCTGCTCGATAAAGGCACAATACTATGATTGACAATTGCAGTTTCGCACATTTCTTTTTGTAAATTGTTCACTACACTTTTCATGTATTACCAATTGTTAAAGCCGTTAGAAAAATGTTACAAAGTGATTTAGTATGATTGTATGTATCTACACAGTGGATGGAACGTGGTCTGATTGGGGCAAATGGGGTTCTTGTTCTACAACCATGAATCTGGCACAAGGAATTCGTTTCAGGTTTGTAATCGGTAAAATTATTTTTTTTTCCGCAGTATTTTCTGTCGTTTTTATATCTTTGCATTGGAAAATAAGGTGATTATAATTGTTTGAAACCGCTAAAATAAAAAAAAATTGGGATGGAGGTAGACTCGAATCAGGTTGTGAACCTGGCCATCTTGCCATCGGATTCCGAGTTCGGGGAATAAATCGAAATATGTAACAGGTATCAATCAAAAGTAGTTTTACTCGTTGAATATGTTAGGCCTCAAGTTGTTAGAGGCATTAAGCATTGCATTTGTCCGTCCGAGAGACAATTATTATATTATTCGATGAAGGTATGGTCATGTAATTTTGTGCGGAGGAAACTAAGATCACCCTTTCTGATCGGCAGTTTATTGGTCGGGGCGACGAATTGTACAATGTTGACCTCCTGGAATATGGACTTGAATCTGTCTGTCAGTACTCTATCACTTATAGGTTCCATTCCTTCAAATTCTTGCATGCTTGTTTGATCAATAACAATCAGACTCCATTTATGTGTAGGTCTGCTTTTCCAGGTGGTCCTGAGTACAGAAGAGTGAAGCCTTATGCTAGTGTCCACTATCCTACTGTCATCCAACGAACCTCACTTAACCCAAGAATATGTCGTACCTGTCCTTCTCTCTTTCCACCTGTGCAGCTCTTCCAGTCTCCTGTAATGTTCTCACATTTTATACTCAGTCCGAAGACGTTGTTGTGAGAGAGATTTGTCGGCAGATTAACCTGCGTCATTTGCTTTCAGCCCGGTGAAACCGTTTATCCTCGGTAGCTGTTGTGGTGTAGGTTTCTGTAGCGTCTCACACGGTCTTGGGACCGGTCATGGCGGAGTAAAGATCTTACAACCGTTAAATATTTGTAAAACTATGTTAAACCGTACGCAACGTTATAAAATATGAAAGATGCTATATCACAACCAAATCCTTATCCCCTTTGACGATTCGTTGCATCGGCTTTCAACTGTACTACCAAGTTGAAGAAAAGTTGATAGTCAACACTCTAGACTCGATGCATGGTCCCAAATTTTTATGAACTCAAATTTTCTTCAACTCCTTTGAGAATATCCTCGAAACTTGAATAGCTAAATAACATTAATGTGTAGATAAATCAATGGTCGTGATTTTTCCATGATATTATGTGTTTTTCTGTGTCCAAGCATTTGTTGTGGAACATTTTTGTTATATAGAATCATTGTCATGGGCATATCTAAAACTATGAGAGGTATCAAGTTGAAACTTTATATAACTCATTTGGGTAAAATAAATTGCAAAACAACCATTATTCTTTATTTTGAAATTTTAGAGTTATGGCGCTTTGATACTTTTGTCGCGGACGTTTCTGAAAAAAGCTAAATGAGGTACAAATTAAAATCGTCATGTGCAGATAAATCAAATCTGGGTTAAGTGCAGTGCTCACGCGCAATAAGTCTTGTTTTAATATGTTTAGCTTACAACGTGATAATGTTGCGATGTGAGATCAATATTTGTCGGCCAACCAGTGCGCGCCTAGCGTTGTTCGTTGTTGATATTTACCTTGTGAACACTAATTCGGCCACATTTTTACCCTTCTTAATATTTCTCTGATTACAAAAATGGGTCACGTGAGGTCAAAAATAAGGTCACCAAGCCACATTAAAGAATAGATGTTGTATCATGAGTTTTGTTTCTCCATTGTTCGGTTTTAATGCATGTGAGCATTAAAATATAGCATTACTACTAGTCTTGACTTAAAATTGTGAAAGGTAAAATTCCTATGCTTCATGTGAACGAAAATGGCAACGAAATAAGGTCCATGGTTATGAACGTTTGTTTCTGCCCTTTGTTTTTTATTGTCTGGGGAAATTTTAATGTTTTATTGAATAATTGGTCATATCACGGTACATTGTGGGGCGTACTATTGCCATGCATCTTGGTTAAACACAAATGTCAAAATTAATGAAAAAGGTTACGAATTACTTTTTCCTCATAGTATTTTTTTATGTTTTGAATGCTGTTAATATTTTTCCGGATTATTATGTCCTATGACCAGATGATGTATGGCGTTTAAGTCGTATCGTTCCTAAATGCAAAGTCCGTGTTACAGTTTAATGTCAAAGATCAGAAACTGTAAGATCAGTTCTGTAATTTGCAACAAGTAGGATTTTATATTATATCGAACTAGTATTCAATGTAGCCAAAGGAGGTGTCATGTAGAAGCTTATGTCCCTTTGTGAAAGATCATGGTCACAATGAAGGTTAAAAGCACGAAATGAATGTATGTTTTAAGCATATAGTTTTAGCCACTTTTGTTTTCAGTCATTTTCCCCCCTCCAACACTGACAAGCATATTATTAGAGTGCATACGTATTAATTTTTAGATCATTATGCCAAGGTCATAAGTGGGTTCTGTTGTAAACTTATTTTAAATTCACCGACTGAACTTTGTGAATTTATTTACTACCCGACTGACTTGATCAACAAATCAAAACATTCGTATTCCCAATTTTGTGCAGCCAGATTGCAATATGAGTATGCATTTATATTTAACAATATTAAAACGTCAAGGCTTATTTACTTATGTGTCTAAGACTTATATTCGAAAAGTCTTTTTGCTGAACAATCATCCCACATGTTCATGGTCAAAATTGCACTTGGAGATAACATGGCTTACTTTTTTCCGAAAGTAAAAGTCCTGTGTAGTAAAAAGAGATCATCGTTTCTCATACAAACTAAATAGGAGTTTCTGCTCCGCATACTCATATTTGATGAACATGTATCTTCCAATAAAAAGCCAGTTCACATATGCCCGCAAAACACATCCACACAACCTAGACCAAACACACATACATGGTTTAATAGTTAATTATAAGGCACTGTAAATACACACTTTGTTGAAAATCAGACAGATAAAGTTCAATGTCAGAGGGTAATTTACTTAACCAAAGCACAGTGACTCATTTACAAGCCGGGGCGGTGAATGCCTGTTCATGAAACACTATCACATTTTTGACGATTCTGCGAAGCAGCTCGTCTAAGTTATCATAATATGAACAAGAAATATCTTTAAAAAAGATATACGGCGTTGATTGTGGTCGATGTTTATGAACGATCAAAAGTTATCTCTATGCGATAAAAAGTAGCGGATGCCTTTTTTTCTGCGCAGTTCTTAGCTACATCACAAGCAAATCAATTACGGGGTGTTTCGCCAGATTTCGTGGCTTATTTTGCTTTATGTGATATTATTACTCAGATATCTATATTTACAGAATAGAAAAACACAAGAAACATGAAAATAAACGAGTGCATATAGGTCAGCCGGCAATACTCGAATCTTATTTAATTGCATAATTATAGTATAGTGAATTATTGTGCTCATGCTTAATAAACTGGTCTAAATGGATAAATATTTCTAATAAATTTTATCAAAATTGGTCCTTATCATGCAAATGTTGAAACCATATTAAAAATCGATGATTGATATACCACAATTATATCGCCGAATATCTTTATTTAGTATCTTTCTGATCAAAACAGACTTCAAGTGCACAAAGTTTACGAGACGGCGTTTATATAAAGATTTCTGCAACTGACCGCAAACTGACCTTGATACCTTGCGGATTGGAATGCAATGCATTAAAGTTAGGTAACAATTCTGCTGCTGAAACGACGGCTTGTTTACACCAACTGTACACGACCAAGGCAACAGCTGTGCCTAAAATATGTGATATATCGACAAAGCGACTAAACGAACTATTTACTCCATCAGACAAAAATAGCATAGATTTCAATTTTTTCCTTCAATGAAAAGATCGCAACCCCTTCTGCGAACTCCGGTGATGAACTGTATATAAACTCTGACTTTCACCCACTGGCCGCGAATTGACCCGAAACCTCGCGGGTTGAAATGCAATGCAAGTAAGTACTAAATATGAGAATATAGCCTTTAGTATAAACGCTTTTGCGCTGGTAATTCTCTGAAAATAAAAGGTGAACGCACAAACTGTATTTATGTCGAAAATTGATTGCAAAACTGTTCTATCTATTGAGCCTTTTCATTAGAGATAAAATTGTTTCATGCAGTAAAACAGTGTTACAAAGACGCGGATATGTTTCCAATGTTCTGGTGTTATACTCAAATCAGCCAATGGAATAAATGAAGTGTATTCATTCGTACCTAGCCGCGGGAAATTTTATTTGAATATTATTGGACACTTACAAAGGTCAAGTCAGGGTGAAAAGCTGGCTTAATACAGCTTACGCCGAAAAAAATCTTCACAATGACGACCTATGTAAAAGACCGAGCCAGTCCGATTGAGATAGCTCAATTTTTCTAATAGGCATACCTCGCTGATAATCATTGATAAAGGTATCAAAAGCTCAGCTATAAATAGGACAGCATATTCTGTGAAAATGATTTAATAATAGTTTGAAAACGTTAATTTTAAATCAGTTATATTCAATCCATTATATGTTTATAGATCAATGAAACAACTATGCATTTTCTGTATTGTATTTGACTTTTGTCGTGATTCAGTAAATAAATTGCGAATTGAAACGTGTATAATTAACTTTCGACGCGATCATGAGTGTAAAAAAACGAATTATATCAAACCTGCCATTTGTAAACGTTGTAGCGACTATGATATATAAACAGCATAATAGCCGTCAGACATCTGTGAACATCGCTCTTATGCGTGCTTTCTCATTTTGCATATTTAATAAACTTTTTAAACATAAATTACAGAGCCACATCAGTGCACATACTATGTTTGATAATTTATTCGTTTGTTGGATATTGTTTGCTGTTTTAAACACATGTTAGGCCATATCGCGGAGATTTAGTTAATCTCACCATGTGTTCATGGGCGAACTCACGTATTCAAGTGCTCTTACGACTATGTGCTCATACCTACTTTCGGCAATCATCATGAAATTATTGCCGTACTTAACGAACAAACATGCCTAAGCTTATTGAATTAGAAAGAAAAAAAATCAAAAGATAAAAATTATATGTTTATACACATGGGCATGTGAAATCACGTCCGCACACATAGCATCATTAACTAAGAAAAGGAAACAACGAAATATAAAGTTTGACATGATATACATGTGAAATTCTAGAGCATGGTGTTATTTAAGAGCATGTCAAGTTTTGAATTTATATGCTGAAACGTTATGTTATAACCCACAAACGTTTTGCTGTAACAGAACGTTTTTTTAAGATAAGTGGTACAGAAAATACACGTCGAATATCTTTTTAAAGATATTTCTTGTTATATTTGATCGAGAATGTAACCCGCCTCCCAGTTTCGCCCAATTTTTTTGTACCCAATTTATTTCGTACCCAAAATTTTGCTCGTACCCAAATTTTTTTCCTACCCAATTTTTTTTCCTACCCAATTTTTTTCGTAACCAAATCTTTTTTCCTACCCAAAATGTTCGTACCCACATACACAATTGTGGTGATGTAGATAAACTTATATAGATGCTTTTATATCAATCCTCTTCAAAAGCATCGTCACACCAGTACTGTCAGTACTTTGATTAATATGGCAAGGAATTTGAGTCATAATCGATGCATGTTAAATCTCTGCGGAGAGATTGGAGTAATGACGGTTGATACTTTAAAAATATATAGTAATAATGACAATAGTAATGGTTATTCTGTGATGATGATGATGATAATGATGATGATGAGGAAGAGGAGGAGGAGGAGGAGGAGGAGGAGTAGGAGGAGGATGCTGAAGCTGCTTCTGCTGCTGCTGCTGCTGCCTACTGCTGTTGTTGATGATGATGATGATGATGATGATGATGATGATGATGATGATGATGATGATGATGATGATGATGATGATGATGATGATGATGATGATGATGATGATGCTGATGATGATGATGATGATGATTATGGTGATGATGATGATGATGATGATGATGATGATGATGATGATGATGATGATGATGATGATGATGATGATGATGATGATGATGATGGTGGTGGTGATGATGATGATGATGATGATGATGATGATGATGATGATGATGATGATGATGATGATGATGATGATGATGATGATGATGATGATGATGATGATGATGATGATGATGATGATGATGAAGATAATGATGATGATGAACTTAAGATAATAACGAGCATCATTAATATGATGAGGAGCAATTATGATAAGGATAGAGGTTGATTCGTTAATCGTTACAGTAATTAATGTGTGTTGTTATTTAACAGTAACATTAGTGTCTAAAATTCTCCATATTTCCAGATACAAAGAGTGTTTACCTACCAATCGACATGGTGGAGCTGAGTGTCCGGGAAAACCGTATGACACTGGCGTGTGCATGGGATGTAAGTTCAATTTTAAAATCTATAGCATCTGGTGCAAAAAACAGAACAACATCAATTGCTTCATTGCCGGTAAGCTGTATTTAAAAAAATGGGGTCACTGTATATTATGTTTCGATTATCAAGTTTTTTTAATGCGATATTTTTTTTTTAATCTCAATGTCGTAATTTTATAAAAAGAGTGAGATGTTAAAAAAATGTATATACAATAAATGCATACTGAAGCATGCATTTAATTTATTTGTTATCAGCAATTATAAAGTCCATAGTGTTTTATTAAACATATTGAAATACATTAACAAATCGGAGAATATATTTTGATAGTTATCGAAATGATAAATCTTCATTAGTTTTATATATTTAATCGTCATATAAAATTTGCTTTTATATATGATATGTAGTAATTGTGGTGTCAGTGTGCTAAGGTGAGCGTTTTGAGATCGCCTTTTGTCCGTCGTGCGACGTGCGGCGTCAACATTTTGCCTTGTTAACACTCTAGAGGCTACATTTATTGTCCGGTCGTCATGAAATTTTGTCAGAACATTTTTTCCAATGAAATCTTAAACAAGGTCGAAATTTGTTCCGGTTGGTTGAAAAACATAGCCGCCAGAGGGCGTGGTATTTTTTCCCTTTTATACCTATAGTAAAATCTTGTTAATACTCTAGAGGCCACATTTATTGTTCGATCTTCATGAAATTTTGTAAGAAGATTTGTGCTTAGGATATCGTGGACGAATTATTTAAAAGACATGGATACCAGGGATTGGGGCATTCTTCCTTATATGGCTTGTCGCGGTTTTGGCGCGTTAACGTAACGCCGCCGTAACGCCGCGCCACTTTATGTAACGTTGTTTTTACGTCATATCCTATTATTATGTTATTGTTAGTTGAATTAAAGGAACGAACCTGAACACAACGTCTTATCACTTACAAGTCTTTATATTTTGGTGCCGTGATTATACACTAGAAGTACGATGAATTTACAGACGTTACTATCAACTAGAGGAGGTACTTAACGCACAATCGCTTTTTTTTCTTGAGAAAATCGAAGCAAAGAAAGAGAATGGAACGCTGATGAAATCAACTTACTTCTAAAAAATTTGGAGACAAAAGTGGAAATGCTAGAGACACTTAACGAAAAAATCTTATCAAACACGGAAACTGAAGAAATTGAAGATGAAATTGTGGAAACAGATATTTACATGATAGATTTACGCATGAAATTAGGCACACTTATCGCCGAGCGTGATCAACGGGATACGAGCATAGGGAGTCAGCAGCCGACATTTTATCACATGGATACGCAGCGTGGTCGAGGGGATACGGGTGTAGGAGGTCAACAGACGACATTTCATCCCTTAGCACAGCGTGATCAACGGGATACGAGCATAGGGAGTCAGCAGCCGACATTTCATCCAATGGATACGCAGCGTGGTCGAGGGGATACGGGTTTAGGAGGTCAACAGACGACATTTCATCCCTTAGACGCACAGCGTGATTAAGCGGATACGAGGTTGGAAATTCAACAGATGACATTTCATCCCGACGATACACCAACTACACTGGAGAACAGAAATACACATGCGTTACATAATCCAGTCGATACCATTCATCTGACAGGTATAAATTCAAATTCTTCCCAATTTCATAGATTACCTAAATTGTCCTTACCCACATTCAACGGTGATATTCTACAGCGGCATTCTTTCTGGGATTCCTTTGAGTCCTCAGTCCATTTTAATATCAACTTGTCCAACGTCCAGAAGTTTAGTTATCTGAAGTCACAGTTGGAGGGTAGCGCCGCGCGGTCGATTGAGGGATTTGCACTTACCAACGGGAACTATATGCAAGCTGTAGATTTACTCAGGGAAAGGTTCGGTAAAACTCACAAGATTATAAATGCGTATATGCAGGGATTGTTAGAAACACCATCGCCCAGTAACAATTTACAGAGCTTGAGAATTTTCCAAGATGGAGGCATATATCCGTGGGCTTGAATCGCTAGGACAGAGCCAGGACACATACGGGACATTGTTGGTACCAGTTATTATAGGGAAGCTTCCGGCGGAAATACGACGCAATTTGGTTCGTGATCATGGAGATGCAAATTGGATTCTAAGTAATCTTAGACGGGCGATTAGTAAAGAAATCAATATTATAGAAGCGGGAAAGCCACAGGGACACAGCAGTGAAATGTACACATTAGACGCTAAAGCCTCATTTTTTACCGGAACGAAGCCTAAAAGGATGAACGGAAATCAGAGACCTAGCAACGCGGTCCATTCTACACGAACACAAAAAGATGAGGTGAAATGTGTATTTTGCGACGACAGCCATTCTACAACGGAATGTAAAAAGATCACAAGCGTAGACGAAAGGCAGAAGATAGTCAAAGGGAAACAACTGTGTTTTACTTGTCTAGGAACCCATTTTGTTGCTCAGTGTACGTCAAATGGAAGATGCCGTAAATTCAAGCGAAAACATCATACGAGTATATGTGACCGGAAGTCCGAATCTGCGTCCCACAATTCCACGTCCGAAAACCCTTCCCATGATGCTTTAGTGCTACACACTACTACAAAAGTACAGACTGGAGTTTTATTAAAAACAGACACAGTAAGTTATAATTTCAACGATGCTGAAGCTAACATTCTGTTTGATGAAGGTGCCCAAAGATCATTTATAACCAAAGAGCTGGCCGCGAAATTGAACATTGTCCCTGATTTAACAGAAGAAATGAGCATTTCTTCGTTTGGAAGCACAACGAACCAAGTACAGCACATAGACAACGATCTTTCTACCTACACGCAGAGGAAATTAAGAAAATTCCTCTTAAAGTCCTGATTGTCCCACTCATTGCCACGCCCATGAACACTAGATAACGAAATGCTGCGTCCAACTTGCCCTACTTGCGAGGATTGAAACTTGCCCATCCTATTACAGACGGCTGTAATTTTGAGATTTCTCTATTAATCGGAGCAGACCATTACTGGAATGTGGTAGAAGATGACGTTATACGCGGAGACGGGCCTACAGCAGTAAAGTCAAAGATCGGATATCTTCTTTCTGGCCCCTTACACAGCAATTATCCCAATAGACCCCTTCATCTTACAGAAGTACCCACAGATTATAGAAGAGCAGGAGAAGAGTAGGAGAGACGAGGCTTTATTGAGAAGGTCGCAAAATATTCGCAACCGTTCCAGCAAGTCCATTATATACCCCACCATGGCGTCAAGAAAGATTCCCTCACTACACCCATCCGATTGGTGTACGACTGCAGCTGTCGACAAGCACGTGAATCCCCGAGCCTGAACGACTGCCTTGAATCTACCCCACATATCCTCAATGACTTGACAGCTATACTCCTGAGATTTCGAACACACCAGTACGCTGTAGTCACAGATATAGAAAAAGCGTTTTTGAACGTGAGATTGCACGAAAACGACCGAGATTCGACGAGATTTTCTGGCTAAGTAACCCCAACGACCCTGAAAGCCCATTAATCACCTACAGGTTTAAAGCTGTATGGTTTGGCGCAACTTGTTCGCCATTTATGCTATATGCCGTCCTTCTGAAACAGCTACAGATGAATTCCCATGTCAACGCCGCTGATGCATTGAAAAGAGACCTGTATGTAGACAATGTTTTGTCGAGCTTTGCGCACGAGATGGAAGCATTAACCTACTTCCGGGAAGCACGCGATTTGATGACTACAGCCGGATTCAACCTGCGGTCATGGATGTTAAATAGTCCCCGTCTTAGAGAACTCGCTAAAGCAGAAGGTTGCCTTGACAACGACACAATCACCAAAGTCCTGGGTATGCGTTGGCATGCAGTTACAGATGATTTGTCATATGCACCACGTGATATACCTGCCATAGAGAACGCTACTAAGAAATCCATCCATCAATACTCCTCCCGCATATATTACCCTCTTGGACTGCTGGGCCCAGTGCCCGTGCGAGCCAAGATTTTGATGCAAGACATATGGAAAGAGAAAATTGATTTGGGCATCCCACTTTCGAGCAATTTTCAAGAGAAATAGAAATCACTTGCAGAAGATTTCAACGAAGTGACTACGATTTCCTTCCCCCGACGATATTTTCATCATGCAGACGACAAACATACCTCCCACCATGAAGCAGACGTATAATGCACGTATTTGTCGATGCCAGCATTCAAGCTTACGGAGCAGTAGCCTACCTATGTAAAGGGAGAGAATCTTCATTAGTTATGGCGAAGAACAGAGTTGCTCAATTGAAAACGCCCACACTTCCGCAATTAGAACTAATGGCTGCTTTGATTGGCGCTCGTCTTGCTTCACACATACACGGAATCCTCTCTACAAAAGATGTGGTCTTCTGGTGCGACAGTCAAATCGTGCTACATTGGCTGAAAACAAATAAACCACTAAAACGGTTTATTTCAAACAGAGTGAAAGAAATAAATGACCTATCTGTGACATACAACTGGAAATACTGCCCAACTAACGACAATCCTGCAGATCTACTTACCCGTGGATATCCAGCGTCACAGTTCATGAAAAATGCCTTATGGACTAGTGGACCGATGTGGATAGCTGATGAACAGAAGTGGCCGCATTGGGACCAACAAGAACAAGCAGCGGCATACGAGCAGATGACATCAGAGGAGCAGACGACCTGTAAAACAACAGTTGTGACCACGGTACACAATAAATCTAGTCCTCAACATGGATTACACTTAATCATAGACATGAACCGGTACAACCGTTAAAACAAACTACTGTGTGTACTTGCATACGTGCTTAGATTCGTGAAGAACTGCAGATCCCCCAAAACTGAAAGATACCAAGGATCGTTAACAGTGCGTGAACTCCATGCAGCAGAGATGAAAGTGATTTAAAACTGCCAAGCTACAGCGTATCACGAAGAAATACACAACATGAGATCCATGTCATCAGCACGACTTACCCAAGTGAAACAGTTACGACTTTTCCATGACGCCGAGGGATTTGTCCGATGTGGCGGACGAATAATTATGCACCGTTGGATGACCAGACGAAATTTCCGTTCCTGTTGCCTCGACGACATCCTGTAACACGACTGATAGCACATCACGTCCATAAAAATCAACGCCATGCCGGAATAAACGCAATAGTTACGCATCTCGGGCAAAAGTTCTGGATCCCGGCTATACGTCAATGCGTTGAATCAGTACTACAAAAATGCACCAACTGCCTGAAAACGTCTGGCAAATCCTATGGAACGCCTGATCCGCCTCCACTTCCAAAGATTAGAGTTTAAGATGCCCCACTCTTCACAGTGACTTGTGAAGATTTCACTTGGGCCCTTTACGTTAAGGAGCAATCCGGAAGTGAATCCAAGGCTTACGTCTGTTTGTTCACGTGCGTTTGTACACGCGCTGCATATCTTGAAGTGGTTCCGAACCTGTCCGAAGAATCTTTCCTCAACGCATTCCGAAGGTTTTTCAGCCGGAAATCGTTACCAACAACAATTATTTCGGACAATGCGACTACGTATATGGCAGCAGCTTCTCATCTGGAGAAATTGTACCAGTCTCCCTCCCTACAAGAAACGCTACGTAACCAGGGCACAGAATGGAGATTTATACCGAAACGAGTACCGTGGTATGGCGGATGGTGGGAGAGACTGATTGGCTTAACCAAAACTTCCATGAAGAAGACACTTGGACGTGCTTACGTTAGTCTTGAATCACTTCAAACTATCGTAACGGAAATTGAGGCTACGATGAATGATAGACCAATAACCCATGTATCGACCAGCATTGACGATCCAGAGCCCCTGACCCCGGCGCATCTTTTATACGGCCGGAGAGTGACGACCCTTCCATATTCCGACAACCCTGACGATTCTACGATGATTCCAACCCTAGACCATTTCCCGATCAACAAAAGAGCTAAGTCACAAGCTCACATCATAAGTCAGTTCCTAAAGAGGTGGAAGTTCGAGTACCTGACGGGTCTTCGTGAATACCATAGGGCGACCGGCAACAACACGTAGGGCATCCGAGTAAACTACGTGGTTCAAATCCAAGATGACTCCCCGAGGATACGTTGGAAACTCGCAGTTGTTGAAGAGCTGCTTACCGGAAATTACGGGTTAACACGTGCCGCCAAAATACGCACGTGTAATGGACACACAACCAGGCCATTCGTGAAACTCTATCCTTATGAAGTGCTATGTGGAAGCGAAACCGAGAGAAACTAGTGATGAACATTGTGATTAAACATGTGAGCAACAGCGCGATAAACAGTTGATAAACAATGTGCTTAACATGTGATTGTTACAAATGTGATACAAAGTGAACTTTCAAAGACAGTGCAATCTATTCTGGGGTTTAGGTGATTAATCGATACTTTGACAGTAATTGAGATAATTATTTTGACTAATTATTTGTTCTTCATGTATTTTTGTTGGATTAACATTTTGATCAGACTCATTGATATATGTTGCTTAATCATTTTGAGGCCCCAAGAATGTCGCGGTTTTGGCGCGTTAACGTAACGCCGCCGTAACGCCGCACCACTTTATGTAACGTTGTTTTAACGTCATATCCTATTATTATGTTATTGTTAGTTGAATTAAAAGGAACGAACCTAAACACAACGTCTTATAGCTTACAAGTCTTTATATTGCTTTTGTAAAACCTTGTTAACACTCTAGAGGCCACATCAATTGTCCGATAATCATGAAACTTCGTCAGAAGATTTGTTCGAAAATAGTTATGATGATGGTAACATGATCGCCAGGGTGCAGGGCATTTCTCCATATACGGCGATATATGGCTATAGTAAATCCTTGTTAACACTCTAGAGACCACATTTATTGTCGGATCTTCATGAACTTTGGTCAGCATATTTGTCCCAATAATATCTTGGATGAATTCGAAAATGGTTTCGGTTGGTTGAAAAACATGGCCGCCAGGGAGGGTTATTTGCCTAATATGGCTATGGTAAAACATTGTTTACATTCTAGAGGCCAAATTGATTGTCCGGTCATCATAAAACATGGTAAAAAGATTTGTCCTAATAATATCTTGGACAAGTTCAAAAATGGTTCCGTTTTGTTGCAAAACATGGTCACCAGGGGACGGGGCATTTTTGCTTATATGGCTATAGATATTGCTATAGTAAAACCTTGTTAACACTCTTGAGGCCACATTTACTGTCTGGTCTTTATGATACTTGGTCAGAAGATTTGTACAAATTATATCTTGGATGAGTTCGAAAATGGTTCCGGTTGATTGAAAAACATGGCCGCCAGGGGGCGGGGCATTTTTCCTTATATGACTATAGTCAAACCACGTAAACACTATAGAGGCCACATTGATTGTTCGATCATCATGAAACTTGGTCAGAAAATGTGTTCTTATGATAGCTGAGTTTGAAGATGGTTCCGGTCCTTTTGGCACCAGAGGACGGGGCATTTTTCCTTAAATGGCTATATATGGCTATTGGAAAACCTTGTTAACACTCTAGAGGTCTCATTTATTGTCCGGACTTTACGAAACCTGGTCAGAAGATTTGTACAATGATGTCTTGGACTCATTCGAAAAGTGTTCCAGTTGGTTGAAAAAAATTGCCAACAGGGCGCGAGGCATTTTGTCTTGTATGGCGTTGGTAAAACCTTTTGAACACTCTAAAAGTCACATATATATTAAAATCTTCATGAAACTTGGTCAGCATATTTGTTCTAATTATATCTTGGATGTGTTCGAAAATGGTTCCGGTCTGTTGAAAAACGTTGCCGCAATAGAGCGGGAAATTTATCCTTATATGGCTATAGTAAAACCTTGTTAGAACTCTAGAAGTTACATTAATTGCTCACTCTTCATGAATGTTGACATCCTTGGCTGTACAAAACAGGTCAGTTCCTTTAAATCTCAATTGAGCGACTTTGGGCCTTTCAGACCCTCTTGTTTTATAATATCCACAATGGCTTGAACTAATAAATCCAGTAAAGACAAGTAAAACTTTTAAAGTTTATTTACTCAATTAAAGGGCATGACCATAATATATTATATATTAGCATCTGATTTATAAAAAATGTTTTGGCCTTTTTATTAGCTCAACTGAGCACAACGTGCTCATGGTGAGATTTTGGGATCACTTTTTGTATGTCATGCGTCGTTCGTCGTGAGCATTTTCCCTTGTTAACACTTAAGAGGCCACACTTTTTTGTCTGATCTTCATGAAATTTGGTCACAAGATTTATCTCAATGATATCTTGGTCGAGTTCGAAACTAGATAATGTTAGGTCAAAAACTAGGTCACTTGGTAAAAGTAAAGAAACAGTTTGTTAACACTCTAGAAGTCATATTTATTTCCAATCTTCGTGAAACTTGGTAATAAAATTTGACTTTATTTTGCCCCCGATGAGTTCGGAAATGGTTTTTGTTGCTTGAAAAACATGGCTGCCAGGGGACGGGGCATTTTTCCTTATATAGCTATAGTAAAACCTTGCTAAAACTCTAAAATCACATTTATGTTCCAATCATCATGTTAATTGGTAAGATCATTGGTTCTTAAAATAGTTCGGCTAAGTTCGAAAATGGCTCTGGTCCTTTAAAAAAACATGGCCGCCTGGAGGCGGGGCAGTTTTCCTTTTATGGCTATAGTAAAACATTGTTAATCCTCGAGAAGTTACATTTGTGGTCCAATCATCATGAAAATTGGTCAGAATATTTGTTCTTATGATAGCTCGGCTGAATTTGAAAATGGTTCCGGTTCTTTAAAAACATGGCCACCAGGGGGCGGGGAAGTTTTCTTTATATTGCTATAGTAAAACATCGTTTACACTCTAGAAGTTAAATTTCTGGTCCAATCTTCATGTCACTTGGTAAAAATATTTGTTCTTTCGATAGCTCAAAAGCGCGATGGTTCCTGTCCGTTAAAAATTATGACCGTTAGGGGGCGGGGCAGTTTTCATTAAAAGGCTTCGGTAAAATCTGGTCAACATTTACCTTGTAAACACTATAGAGGTCACATGTTATGTCCAATCTTCATTAAACTTAGGCAGAACATATTTCCATATAAAATCTTGAACGATTTCGAAAATGGTTCCTGTTGGTTGAAAAACATGGTTGCCAGGGGGCGTGGCAGTTTTCCTTATATGGATATAGTAAAACCTTGTTAACACTCTAGGAGTAATATGTATGGTCCAATCTTCATACGACTTCGTCAGAATATTTGTGCTAATGATATATCAGCTGAGTTCGAAAATGGTTCCGGTCCGTTGAAAAACATTGGCCCAGGGGCGGAGCAGTTTTCCTTATATGGCTATTGTTAAACCTTGTTAACTCTCTTGAAGTCGTTTTCTAATCTAGATTATTTTTAGTTAAAACAATTGTTCTTATGGTAACTTAGCTCAGTATGAAAAGGGTTGCGGTCTGTTGATAAACATGGCCACTAAGGGGTTTGGCAATTTGCCTTATATGGCTATCGTAAAATCTTTTTAACACTCTAGAAGTCATATTTATAGTAAAATATTCATGAAACTTTTTTAGAACTTTTGTTCTTCTGATATCTCAGCTGAGTTTCAAAATGGTTCCGGTTTGTTGAAAAACATCGACTACTTAGAAAAAATAAATGTACATTCCGAATAAAATCTATGCATATTATGATATTTATGATCCCCATGCAGTCATCTCAATATTAAATCTGCCATTAATATATACATTTAAATTGCCTTTAAAAATATTGATTTTTGTTCCTTTCTTAAGAAGATTATTATGATGATGATGTGTTGGGGATGAAGTGCTACAATGTTTTATGCCATCTGAATACCCTGTATGAAATATTCTCAAAATTTCAAGAAACAATATTGTTTCGCAGAAAATTACTTAGGGAGAAACAACTGTATATAACTTGAATTGTGTATGACCTTCAATTATGAATGCGTGGCTTGTCAGGAATGCATTCTTTATACTGCAATTGAACCCATTCAGTCACCTGCTTATCAGCAACTAATAAATACTATATTGACTGTGCCTGCATTGTTCTGGTACAAATTGACTGTGCCTGCATTGTTCTGGTACAGTAGTATTCAGTGATGCCTTTTGAAATAGCGATGTAATAATTGTGTTACAAGCTTGCGCCTCAAATTCTATTAGAACCTATAAATAAGCCTCAGCTGGGAACACACATCAATAACCTTTAGATTGATAAGAGTGGAAAATACTTTTATGGCACACAGTTAATCGATGACTTCGGTAGTTTTGGTGGGGTTATCAAAGATGTGTGTTTAAATCAGGGTTGATTGTTGGTTTAATTGGAAATATAATTACAAAATGAGTATGAAAATAGTTTAGGGTTGTTTGAAAACAAAGCCCTCATGTGGGTTGCTGATTTCTTTTAATTGCTATAGTGAAACATTTTGAACTCTCTATAAATTACATTTTAATTCAATCTTAATGTAACATGCTGAGAACATATGTTCCTATGATATCTTGATTTAGTTTGAAAATGGTTCCGGTGCTCTGAAGAACACGGTTTTCTTTGGCGAGCAATTTTCTTCTTGTGAACCTTTTGCTGATATTTATGTTGCATGAAGTATTTTTATTATTTAGTTCCTTTTTTAGTTTCTTAGTTTTCAGGTGAGCGCCTTAGGGCCCATGTCCGTCTTGTTTAAATAACAATTGGGTTGAAAAAATTGAAATTGTTAATTATAGAATTATACAATTTATAAAGGCACTAGGACCCATGAATTGCTGTCGTAATGGTTTAGTATTTATGCATTTTAGCGTAAGTCTGTAAGTCAAACTATTTCGTAACTGTGACTTCATCATTAATATTGTTTTTAGCTTGCTTAACGTGTGTGCATAATCGGGCATCTTTCCGTTTGCGATGTGCTGCATGCGTCGTCAAATTTTGGCTTGTTACCACTTTAAAGGACACAACTTTCGCTTTATTTTGATGAAACGTTGTCAAAATATTTACATTGATACTCTCTAGCAAACGTTCGATTCCTGGACAAATGTGTGTTAAACCAGGTTGCCATGTTGCATTTTAGAAAATAAAAAGTAATTCTACTATAGGAACCAATATTATGGAAAGAATAACTATATTGACGATTTGTATGACAAGTTTGAATTTGTGCCAAAAACAAGATCACTGGGCAAAATGTCAGAAAAGTCACCTTATCGCTCTTAAAGCCTTTATAATACTTTAAATATTTCTTTTCTAGACAATATCTAGGCCTTGTTTTCATCTGGGTCATGTTGACAAAACAAAGGTAGTCAGTAAACCGTAATGCACCCAACCCCCGCTTAAAAGCATACATTGTGAACATATGTGACATCCTATGTCACGCCTTTTTGCCCCTTGTTTCTATTGGCCTAACGTTTGATACTTAATATGTAACACCAGAGTGTGGTCAAGTGCAATGCTTGTTGAGATAATGGTTAACACAGGTATTGCCTAAGAAGTCATATTTTAAAGTTACATGGTCACGTATGTTTGTGTTAAAGGGGCCTTTTCACAGATTTTGGCATGTATTGAAGTTTGTCATTAAATGCTTTCACTTGATAAATGTAATCATTGGATCTAAAAGCTTCAGTAAAAAAACAAGAATAAAATTAAAGAAAGAAACAAACCAACCCCCAACTGGGCTCGAACCACTGACCCCTGGAGTAAAAGTCTAAAAGACTACTGCTTTGACCACTCGGCCATCCGTGCTCATTCTTTATATAAGCAATCTTAGCAGTATTACAAAATGTAACGACAACAACAGAACTCTCCAATTTTTTTCAATCCTTTCGAGTTGCAACGCTTTATAATGTCCTCCAATTCAATTGTGTTTACAAACAGTCGGTTTATTTACATCGCTGTTTACTCAATCATGCCGAGCAATTCCGAGCCGGTTTTCCGATAAAAAAATTGATTGTTCGGCCCAAGACATTGTGTATCACGTGAGCACGTCAAGGGTGAATAGGCCAGTCATTCAAAACGAAAATGGCGTAAAGTTCAAAAAGAAAATGTACACTCTCGCTAGAAGAAAAAACGAAACGCAGAAAGGAGGCGAAAAAATCATATAATCTTGGTTGCATTACTATTGCAATGAAGTTCTAAGGCAATTCCATGTAAACTAAAATAGTGTACAACACAAACAAATCTTACCGAACTCGTGTTCTCTTTCTTTGCTTACGAGGATATTGTGTTGCTTGTACTAGGTCATCAGTAAATGCGTACTTTACGAAAGAAGCTGAGGAACATCGGAGAAAGCGAAAATGTACGGAAATCGCAAAGTTGTAAAAATTTCATCAAATTATGAAACGGGTATATCTTCCATAATTCTTGCCAACGTTGCACCTAAGCTGTGTTATTATAATTTTTTAAGCAAGAGTAACTGAAATCCGGTAAAAATTAGACCAGTTTATATGCATTATATTTGGATATGTCACCTTGTTTGAGGCTTTAAGTATTGTGAACTTGGGTTTTTAAATATTTATAAACACATTTTATAAAATAACCAATACACAAATTTAAATGAAATGGATAAATAGGAGTAATTTGTTTTTTAATCATGTTTTTGAATGTGTATTTAGTTATATCATATTTTCTTTTATCAGCTGATTGGGAAGAATGGAGTTTATGGACTAACTGTACGAGTACAGATTGCTCGAAAGGTTCAACAGTAAGGTAAGAGATAACAATTATTTTGGTGTTCACTTTCAGTTGACCTACCAGCTATGTTTTCCCTTCTGTATAAAGTACCCGTAATAGGTACTTTCCCAATTGAAGAAAAAAAACACAATAATTCTCAATGCTGTCTGAAAATTTCCCAAAAGGAAGGCCAATTCCGTCAATTTTGTTTCAAACGTGCATTATCTGCAAGTTAACAAATAAAATGAGCACTTCAACTGAACATTTCAACCCAAAATGAATGTAAATCAATATTTGAGTTGATTTTTTTTCTTTTGATACCAAGCAATTAAAAATTGCTATAATTTCCAATTGGAAGATTTCACAACGCGAATTTTCTAAATTAAAGGGGTTTTCGCGCTAATTTTTCCCAATTGGTAGTGGACAGGTACTTCTCCCAATTAAGGAAGAAAAATCGCTGCCTACGTATGAAGCGTTGTTGAATTTCACGCGAATATAAGCACCGACATGCCATATCTCGTAAATCAAATGGAAGATTTTAATGAAGCTTCAGAGGAAACAAAATTGCTGACCCTCTTCATATGAATATACAATTGTTCTTTCCCGCTTCATTTATAGAACACCAGAAATATGGTATGTTACATCGCATAGTGGACTTGCATAGAGTGTGTTATATAGGACACACCCAGAGGTGTAGTGGATAAATGATCTGAATTTACTGATTGAAGAAAATAAAAATAAAAACAAGAACCAAAAGGCTAAAATTTGTGTGTTTTCAGAATTTTATCAGATAATGCTTTCACAAAATTTGTAAAAATCTAGCCCCTGAGGTTCAACTGGCAAAGGCCTTCGGTTCACATGATTGTTTAAGTCTTATATAGCAACATAACTTATTACCTTCTCTAAAACGATAACGCCCAGCTATGTTATTGTAGGCATGTAACATAATATAGTAAACCTGTTCTACATTTGGTTATATTAGGCTTTTTGAGTTTATATTTGCCATGCCAAATGATTGGTGAGAAAAAATGAGTTGCAAGCAATAACATTTAAGCACTTAATTAGATAATACAACAAGTAAAGATCCACAGGTTTTAAATGTGGACTTTGAAACCAGAGAGTAACCCTCATATAAGACGATTTTGCAGATTAGACTATTTTCTAGTATCTGAGTCACTTTGCAATATTATCGACACATGCAACATAAAACCAGGATTTATGACTGATCACTCGACAGTTGAACTTAAACTGCATGAATTACAACCTGAAAGAGGCATGGGATACTTTAAACTTAATAATAGCATATTATTAGATACACAATATCAAACACAAATAAAACAGGAAATAACCAATACTGTTCAATATAACAAAGATGCAAATCCAAACACCTTATGGGAAATAATCAAAGGAAATATACGTAACACAACAATAAGATACACGTCTTTTAAAAAAAAAGAAACACACAAACTTGAAAATGAAACCATAAAAGTCATTGAAGCACTTGAAAAACAGTTGCATGAAACAAACACAAACGATACCACCGCCATTGAAAATGAAATTGCTTCAAAAAAACAAATATTAGAAGGAATTTATCACACACACCTCAATGGCATAATACTTCGAGCACGGGCACAGCATGTTGAACACAATGAAAAAAATACAAAATACTTTGCAAATATTGAAAAACGTAGAAGCGAACAAAAAACTATACACAAACTTGTGGTCAATGGCAAAGACATAACAAATAGAAGTCAAATACTAGAAGAACAACGCCTATTTTTCGAAACGCTCTATAAACGAAATAATGTCAGAAATAACACCCTCTTTAAAAATACGCATCATGCTTTAAATGAAGATGAAAAACAAGTATGTGACGGATTACTAACTGAATATGAATGTGGATTAGCTCTTAAAGAAATGCAAAATAACAAAAGTCCGGGATCTGATGGCATCACTACCGAGTTTTATAAAATATTTTGGAACGATATTAAAACACATTTAACTAATTCACTGAATTATTCATTCAACAACGGAGGTCTAACCATGCTTCAAAAACAAAGTATAATTTCACTCATTCCAAAACCTGGAAAAAACTTAGAATCCCTGACAAACTGGCGCCCGATTAACTTACGGAACAATGATTATAAAATAGCAGCTAAAAGTATAGCAAACAGAATTAAAAAAATATTACCATCAATCATTTCAAGATCTCAATCCGGTTTCATAAAAGGACGTTACATTGGTGAGAACGTTCGTCTTATACAAGAATGTATTAACTATTTCAACAACTCAAATAATTCTGGTCTAATTTTTTTTGCAGACTTTGAAAAGGCATTCGATTCGCTTGATCATTCGTATATGTTCGCTTGCTTAGAAAATATGAACTTCGGTGAAAGTCTCATCAAATGGGTAAAACTGTTCTATACCGACATTAATAGTATAGTTACTAACAATGGCTTCTTCTCAAACAGCTTTAACATTGAACGAGGGGTTCGACAAGGGTGTCCACTTTCATCATCGCTATTTATTATATGTATCGAGTATCTATCACATCACATCCAATCAAATAAACAAATAAAAGGCATATCGCTAGAACCTGACGAAGAAATTAAACAGTCTCTATTCGCTGACGATGCAACTTATTTCTTAAATGACAATTATGACTCTTTCCATAACCTTATAGAGTCGCTAACCCTTTTCGGAATGACATCGGGTCTTAAACTTAACAAAAGTAAATGTACTGTGCTACGAGTAGGTAAATCAAAACAAAGTAATGTTCATCATAAAAAAGAAATGAAATTTAATTGGACATCCGATGAAGCCACTACGTTAGGAATTACATTTACAAATAATGAAAACGATACAGTTCTAAAAAACATACTGCCTAAATTACAGAATTTTAAAAATTGCTTAAAATCATGGCACCACCGTAAACTAACACTTATCGGAAAAAACACAGTATTGAAAACATTTGCACTTCCTAAATAAATATATGTATTAACAGTTCTCCCAAATCCACCAAATGATATTATTAACGATATTAATTCAGCAATATTTAATTTCATATGGGACGATAAACCTGACAAAATTAAACGAACTCAGTTAATTCAACCCGTAGAAAATGGAGGTATCCACTTAACGAACATTGACTCATCTGGGTTAAAAGATACCTAGATAGTACCAATACGAGTAAATGGAAACTATTCTACCAGAAAATTTTAAAAAAATATGGTGATTCCTTACTGTTTGAATGTAACATCAGCAATAATATCTTACATGACCCAGTTGACAGTGATCATGCTGTCTTTAAGACTGAAATCTTCACGGAGTAAAGGGCAACTTCCCTATAAAGTTCATGTAGTTCGATACCATAATTCAATAAAACGTATGAAAAAATATTATTACCGTTCTTGTCGTTACATTCTGCATCAAGACTAACTGTCCAGCGCCGTTTGAAACCTTTGTTTACATACATTTCAACTAACTGACATTTTAAACATACGAGTGATTTCATTGGTCCAATGCGGAGGTGTGTCTTTACAACTGGAGATTTCATTCATAAAGAATACATGATCACTGTCAACTGGGTCATGCGTGTTGTGTATCGTGTTATTTCTTAAAAGTTGACCCAGCATTTGTAAAAATATTGCAAGACATATACATTTCCAGAAAGGAAATTCATTTCTGCGTTGAATAAGACCGAGATCGTGAAAATCGCTGCAAAATTGATGAAGATATGGCTGTTCAAAGCGATGCACCCCGTTTTGGGCTGATTTTGAGTTGCATACCTTGTTATATATATATTTGATAGTGAAATTTTTTTTTTCAGAAAAGTTAATTTTTCGTTATAATATGATTATTTATCATTCAAAATGATGTTTTCACTAATTAATAGCATAGCCACACGCTACCCACATGTGATACAAATAACACACCATGTACTCAAACAACATTCGTAGAAAACATACTTTCAAGACAAAAGAAAACGAATAAAATATTTTACACACTACAAATAAAAAAACCTACAGAAAACTCCAAAACCCAAAATAAATGGCAGGTCCTTTTTCGAGATCAAGAACTTAATTGGAAACACATATTTATCATGCCATATAAAGCAACTATTGAGAGCACACTGAGAAATTTTCAATATAAATACGTCCATAGAATTATAGCTACAAACAAATATCTCTTCAAATGCAAATTATCTAACTCCAATTTATGTGACTTCTGCGGTGAAAACATCGAAACTATAGAACATCTATTTTGGGAGTGCAAACACATCCAGCCTATTTGGAATCAATTAGCATCCTTTCTTGAACAACAACAGCTAAACGTTAAACTATCCTTATTAAGTGTTAGTTTCGGAATTAACTCATTAAAATCAATACATGGTAATAATATTGTGAATTTTATTCTTATATTGATGAAATATTTTATCTTTCACATGAAATACAGGAAACAAATACCAAATTTTAATTGTTTTATCCATAGTCTTAAACTCAAAATCCAGATTGAGAAAGAAATAGCCCTCAGTAATGACACTTTGCAGATCTTTGAACAAAAATGGAATCGAATTAAATTCTCATAATGCTTGTCCACTTATATACTAATCACTTATATACTAATCACTCTTATGTAAGTTTTGCTTTTCCATGTATTTTTCTTTTCATTTTTTTTTTAGTATTATTCACACCAAGATTTTATTATTTTTTTTTTCTAAAAACTTTATCAGGCATAGTTTATGTATACTTTGTTAAAACCATTGTTTGCAAATGAATAAAACATGTATGTATACAATATATGCTTTAAAATGAATAAAAAAAAAAAAAAAAAAAAAAAAAAAAGACAATTTTCTACATTAAGCACGTATCGAATTATTCCATCAACATGGTGATTTCGTGGATAATAGACCATATCGAACCATACAAACTTGAGGTATTTTGCCATTTCCTTTCTTAAATGGAAGGCAAATTTAAAAGTGTACCATGTTATTATTTAATTGCTCATCTGTTGTTGTATATACGTGTTTTTAGAAAATATATATTAGACGTAAAAGTAGTAAAATGGTATAGCTATGGATACCAAAAAGATTGACTTCTTCTGGAAACTCTTCAGAGAAAAAAACAGCATCAAAACGACTTAAATATAAAATAACATGACTTCATTTCTGTTCTAATTGATATTACGATGTAAAAAAGTAAGACTTCATGCGCAATGTGACCATGGTCCCAAAGTTTCAACACGTGTACTTGCATGAAAATCTTTACAAGATCAGAGGACACTCGCTTATGGTACTGAAATGGTTTGCCCTGTTGTAGACATATTTTTTTCAAAAATAAACATGTAATTTTTATTCATTTTTAACCCAACCAATAGGGAATAAACTCCCCATCCCCTTGACTTTCTTAGTTATTTTATTTTGGTGAATGAACAAACATAGATGATATATGTTTAACTCAGTTTTAAGAAAAATTCAAAACAACGTTGTAATCCAATACAGTTTAATTTTGAAATGGAATATTAAGCAGTCATCGACGTGTTCAAAGTGTGTCACTCACAAAATCAGCAAATGTTTAAGGTAAAAGAACTGTCAACTGGCTACATAATCTTAAAAACAGTCGAGAATCATTCAGCAAAATATTCAAATATCATTGCAAATCTTAGTTATTGTCAGATCACTTAGTGGGAAAATTTCTCTTTTGTTGATGAAACAGCCTCATAAAACCTTTTGAAAATTAAACATTAATTAATATGTTCTTGTATTTAAGTAAGTAAGGCTTAAAAATAATAATTCACAAAAGATTCACCAATCCTTTGAAAACATTACGTCAAGAGAATTGTTTGATGTTTGATGACTTGATTGCATGCATATTTGAAAAATGAAATTATTTATTAACTGTCAAAATTGATTTTATCTGTATTTTAACTGCATTGTGTCTGTTACGGCTTGTATGTAACGCCATATTTTTATAATGCATTATTGTCAGACACATAATTAGTAGTTGTTTTGACTTTCATCAAAATCAGAAACACCCAATATATGTAAACACGGTCAAATTGATTGTCATGTGTGTTTTATAATGATAGCAGCTTCTTAAAGTGAAAACTACCACTGAAGGTCATCAATACCGTCATGACTCCTTTGGAACAAACAAGTGTTAACTTAAAACATAAACATTTCAACAAAACGACCAACATGTGCTCAAATGCAAAAAGATGAGCATCAGAAAAGCAATATTTTACCTTTGACATATGCGACTCAGTAGAATAAGACGTGTATAACCAACATCGTCACATGAAATTTTCTGATGTGAAGTTTTAACATGATTTTTATGTATTTGAAGTATAATAGCATGAATAAATTTCAGCATGCATTGACTTTGCTTTTGACTTAAAATAATTAATCAGACATTAAATGAAGTTATCGGCTTATTTTGCAAAACGCTTTTTCTGACATGATGTAGCTTTTTTTAATTATTTTAAAAATCTAACAGCATGTAGCAATTTGGCAATTAAGTCAGTCTTTCGTATATTTGACCTGTCATTTATGAGATATTCCCACAATCTGATAATTCTCTGACACCACCTTATCAAGCCAAGTTATTTAAGTATTTGTCACTGATTGCAAAAGTGACAGATTGGACGCCAAACACTATTTGAGTAAATGCTCAACCTTTTACCTCAAAGTATGACGTTAGTCTTAAATGTAGTAATTATGGTTTGGTTCGTCAATTACGTCACGCGCCTACGTCATACATTTCGTACTTACTTCAGTGAAAATCGAATTTACGGAGTAAAGTGCTGTGAACAAACACAATATTAGAGTTGAAACTTAAAGTGTGATCGTTCAGAATTGATATAGTGAAAGTATGTTCGGTCCGGTTCCGGTATATTTCTTCATTTTGTATAACAAAAACCGAATTACTTTGATACAGGTGATCATTATTTCAAGTATGGTGATCGCTTGAAGAGCACCAATTAGGAAATATGCATGTGGGTAGTTTCTACTTTATAATAGTATGCCTTCCGGTTCTGATCGTGTTAGTTTAACATGTAAGTTGAAATAATACAGATTCATCTATGTTTTTTTGTTAAAGAGCCTACAATTAGTGTGCATACATGGGCTCATCAATCAAAATGTCGGTTGGCTCTTTTCAGAATGCGCGTGTGCAAAATCCAATCCTGTACTGGTGCTGATTACGAAGCTAAAGAGTGCCATATCACAGATTGTCCAAGTATGAAACCCTGTATAGCTCCTCTACGCACAACGTGCTCAGTGTGAGCTTTAGGGATCACGTTTTGCTCGTTATGTTTCGTCTGTAAACTCATTCAACTCATTCTTTTAAATCCTCTTGGCGGTAGTTAATGAATCTGCAAACATTTCTTTTGATTATCTTTGGCTGACAATCTTTCAAAATTGCTCAAGTTGGGTCTCATGCTGCATCATGAAGGTCAACATATATAATGGATGTAATTGTAAACAATTTCAGACAGCTTGTCCGAAATCAAAAAAGGAAGTAAAATATTATCATTTATGATTATTATTTATTTATTTTTAAATAATTCCCACACAAAACATTGAACATCCACGACATTTTGTAGGAATACACTTATATGTGGTGTATCAATAAGAAGAAGAATACGTAATTGATTTTGTTGTGTTCCTTTCAGTAAATGGCGGCTGGGGAGCCTGGGAGGTCTGGTCTATCTGCGAATGTAACGGATTTCGTAGGCGATATCGCCAATGTAACAGCCCGCCTCCCAAAAATGGCGGACATGATTGTCAGGATACGAAGCGATACGAAGTGGAAATGTGCAATAACACAATCAATTGTCCAGGTATGTAATTCTTTACAAACATTCGTTCTCTACAAAGTTTGTTGAAAGCTTATGCCTAAGCTATCAACAGACCCTTTCCCTAGACCTCCACAAAGTGAAGGCATTAAGCATTGCATTTGAACATAAGAACGTACGTCTCAAAGTTTTTCTCTCAACTTCTATATTTACCGACTGGGTGGTTTTCATGCCATTGATAAGAGCTGTATGATTATTATGTGCAAATTTTCGTATAAAAGGACACAAATAGTTTGAAACACGTATGTTACTGTGTGTTTTTCCGTTATTGAATATACATGAAAAGTTCCAAAAGGTCTCAGTTAAGTGCCTGGCAAATTTCACTCAAACTTTCACAACAGACTTACACAAACGTGTTTATGATTTACATTTAGTCATATGTGCTGTGATCAGTTTTATCAGAGTTTATTTCTTTTTGTCATTTTGATCATTATATAGTATAAAATCCTTAACTTATTGGTGAATTGCGCGCAAATTTTCACAGCTGAAATACCGGAATACCGGAATTGTAAGTGATCGAAATGGATTGAATCGAGACTTCAACCAGTTTGGGCATACTTTTGATATTTTGACATTTTTAGCTTACCTAGCAGAAAGTATTCATATTGATCTTTTATGAAACCGTGTTGTCCGTTGTCCATCAGAGCGTGAGGAGCGTTAGTTGCGTGCGTAAACTGTTTTCGTTTAACAACTTCTCCTCCTTAACCCCTTGGCAGATTGGAAGAATTTTCAAAGAAAGTATCCTTGTGTGACCCTCTTTCAAATTTACCGTTCCGGTCAATTAAAAAAGTATGTCACAAGAGATAAAATACATTAAAAAAATATATGTTAACAGGATGTGTTTGTGAAACACTATATCACCCCCTTATATTTAACCTTGAAGGATGACCTTGACCTTTCACCACTCAAAATGTGCAGCTTAATGAGGTACACATGCATGCCAATTATCAAGTTGCTATTTTCAATATTGCAAAAGTTATGACTACCGTTAAAGTTTGACGCAAACAAACAAACCAACAAACAGGGCAAACACAATATGTCCCACAGTATAGACTGGGTGACATAAAAATCTTCTCCGAAACCGCAACCGTCATTGCGTTAATATTAAAATCATAATAGCAAACCATGCTTCTATGGGTCAAAACTTGCCACGTATGAGGGGTCAAATTATTTATATGGACTAAAACATCTTCTTCTCCTAAACTACTGGTCCAATTCTGATGAAATTTCTCAGGAATGTACCTGTGGTGAACCTCTTTCAAATTTGTTCAAATGATGCACCTGGGGTCAAATTTGACTTTGCCCCTGGGGGTCAAAAATTGAAAATGTGCTTATATAAGGCCTATTTTGTGCAAACTTTATAAATCTTCTTGTCAAGAACCATTAGGCCTAGGGCTAACAAACTTGGTATGTAGTGACATTTTATAGTCCTCTACCAAGTTTGTTCAAATTATGCCCCTGGGGTCAAATTTGACCCTGCCCCGGGGGATCAAAAAATTGAAAATTTGCTTATATAAGGCCTATTTTGTGCAAACTTTATAAATCTTCTTGTCCATAACAGTATGACTTAGGACTACCAAATTTGGTATGTAGTGACATCTTATAGTCTTCTACCAAGTTTGTTCAAATTATGCCCCTGGGGTTAAATTTGACCCTGCCCCGGGGGGTTAAAAAATAGAAAATTTGCTATATAAGGCCTATTTTGTGCAAACTTTAAAAATCTTCTTGTCCATAACCATTGGGCCTAGGGCTATCAAATTTGCTATGTAGTGACATCTTATAGTTTTCTACCAAGTTTGTTCAAATTATGCCCCTGGGGTCAAATTTGAACCTGCCCCGGGGGGTTAAAAAATAGAAAATTTGCTTTTATAAGGCCTATTTTGTGCAAACTTTAAACATCTTTTTAACCATAACCATTGGGCCTAGGGCTACCAAATTTTCTATGTAGTGACATCTTATAGTCCTCTACCAAATTTGTTCAAATTATGCCTCTGGGGTCAAATTTGACCCTGCCCCGGGGGGAGGGGGGGTTAAAAAATAGAAAATTTGCTTATATAGGGCCTACTTTGTGCAAACTTTAAAAATCTTTTTAACAATAACCATTGGGCCTAGGGCTACCATTTTTGCTATGTAGTGACATCTTATAGTCTTCTACCAAGTTTGTTCAAATTATGTCCCTGGGGTCACATTTGACCCTGCCCCGGGGGTCAAAAATTTGAACATTTGCTTATATAAGGCCTATTTTGTGAAAACTTTAAAAATCTTCTTGTCCATAACCATTGGGCCAAGGGCTACCAAATTTGGTATGTAGTGACATCTTATTGTCCTCTACCAAGTTTGTTCAAATTAGGCCCCTGGGATCAAATTTGATCCTACCCCGAAGGGGTCAAAAAATTGAAAATTTGCTTATATAAGGCCTATTTTGTGAAAACTTTAAAATCTTCTTGTCCATAACCATTGGGCCTAGGGCTACCAAATTTTATATGTAGTGGCATCTAATAGTCATCTACCAAGTTTGTTCAAATTATGCCCCTGGGGTCAAATTTGACCCCGCCCTGGGGGGGTCAAACAATTGAAAATTTGCTTATATAAGTCCTATTTTGTGCAAAATTTAAAAACCTTCTAGTCCATAACCGTATGGCATAGGGCTACCATATTTGGTATGTAATGACATCTTATAGTCCTCTACCAAGTTTGTTCAAATTAAGCCCCTGGGATCAAATTTGACCGTTCCCCAGGGGTCACAAAATTGAACATATGCTTATATTGGGCCCATTTTGTGCAAACTATAAAAATCTTCTTGTCCATAACCATTGGTCCTATTTCTATCAAATTTGGTAGGTAGTGACATCTAATAGTTCTCTACTTAGTTTTTTCAAATTATGCCCCTGGAAACAAATTTGACCTTGCCCCAGGGGTCACAAAAATGAACATATGCTTAAATAAGGCCTATTTTGTGCAAACTTCAAACATCTTCTTGTTCTTAATTATAGAGCCTATGGCTACTTAATTTGGTATGTTGTGATATCTAATAGTTCTCTACCAAATTTGTTCAAATTATTTCCCAGGGCTCAAATTTGACCCTGTCCCGGTAGGTTACAAAACTGAACATATGACGTTTACCAGGGGAGATTACTGCGGCCGTGTGGCTGTGACCAACAACAACAACAACATCTTGTAAACATGAGATAAAACCCTGTCATTTAGTGCCATTTTAGATCAGATGGTGACTGCTTACAAAGGAATTGAAGTAAGAACATGTGTTCTGAATGTTTTTTTTATAAACTGAAACCAGTCGGGATTTATTTAAATATGTCGAAAGTGACCATAAATCCGGATAAAAAAATTTCGGATGACATGTTTATTTAATGTCTTTCTTGTAGTGTTTAAACCAGTTTAATAATATCTTATTGATTTTAAAACACAACTTCCATGAACATAATTATTTCCATAAAAGTCAATATATGATTCTGCATTGTAAACTCAAACTTTGTGTCCAAGAGAAGGTGTTGGAATTAATGAAGTGCAATGTTCTTAACTGTCTATGTGCTGCTTTTTAATAACTAATGATTCATTGTTCCATTTGTGAATTGTGACTCATGAATTGTCGAGATATGATTGTCAATTGCTCAACGATCTATATAAATTTCTGATCATTTTATAATTTTCTTAATATAAGTTATGAATTGATCTTAAAAGTCATATGTATTACTTAATTAAATACATTTATAAATATAAGAAATAATATTTAGATTATCATAATATTCTCAGGCCTGTTGGTCTAAGGGATGTGTGGGTTGTTAATTATATGTATGCCCCACTTCGAAGAAGAGGGTGTTTATTGTTTTGCACATGTCGGTCCGCCCGTCATCCGTATGTCCGTCCACCAAATGGTTTCTGGATGATAACTCAAGAACGCTTAGGCCTAGGATCATGACACTTCAAAGGTATATTGATCATGACTCGCAGATGACCCCTGCTGATTTTGAAGTCACTAGGTCAAAGGTCAAGGTCACGGTGACCCGAAATAGTAAAATGTTTCCGGATGATAACTCAAGAACGCTTATGCCTATGATCATGAAACTTGATAGGTACATTGATCATGACTCGCAGATGAACCCTATTGATTTTCAGGTCACTAGGTCAAAGTTCAAGATCACGGTAACCGGAAATAGTAAAATGGTTTCCGGATGATAACTCAAGAAAGTTTTATGCCTAGGATCATGAAACGTCATAGTTGTATTGATCATGATTCGCAGATGACCTCTATTGATTCTCAGGTGAAAGGTCAAGGTCACTGTGACCCGAAATAGTAAAATGTTTTCTGGATGATAACTCAAGAACGCTTATTCCTAGGATCATGAAACTTCATAGGTACATGTATCATGACTCGCAGATTACCCCTATTGATTTTCAGGTCACTAGGTCAAAGGTCACGGTGACTCAACTGAGAAAATGGTTTCCGGATTATAACTCAAGAACACTTACGCCTAGGATCATGAAACTTCAAAGGTACATTTATCATGACTCGCAGATGACCCCTATTGACTTTCAGGTCACTAGGTCAAAGGTCAAGGTCACGGTGACTTCACACAAAAAATGGTTTCCGGATGATAACTAAAAAAAGCTTACGCCTAGGATCATGAAACTTCATAGGTACATTAATCATGACTCACAGATGGACCCCTATTGATTTTCAGGTCACTAGTTCAAAGGTCAATGTCACAGTGCCAAAAAATGTATTCACTCAATGGCTGCCACTACAACTGACAGCCCATATGGGGGGCATGCATGTTTTACAAACAGCCCTTGTTTGAGATGATTCTTTACAAAGAAAGATGCTACTATTGTATTTGTTATAAATGTGTGAAAGGCTCTAAGAAGGAACCAGAGATTATTTACCCTTTACCAAACACCAACAGGATTTTACGGGTTTATAGCTGACGACTTTATAATAAATTTTGATAAAATGAGAAATTGCTCATCTTTATCGCAATTATTTCTACCCTACCTGATTATTTCCTTAATATTCCATTACAATTTAATTGTCTTCTGCAACCTTTTTCAAATTGGGAAAGTCCAAAATGTGTCGTTTGGTAAAGGGTTAAGGCATTTTGATTCCTACGGGTCTTGTGAATCTGTTTTAAATCAAATGCGTATATTTGATCTTCAGCATCTAAAAATATGTAAAATAGAAAGAACGACAAAATCTTTTGGAGAGATAAATGTACCTACGTTAAAAGCAAAGGGACTGTGCTTCAAAGGAACAATTCCCGGGCTTTTTAGTCTGTTTAGTTAACACGGTAGTAACTTTTTCTATATATAAAAATGCTCACCCTTCCAACTTTAAGCGCCCTATGGGACGAGGGATAGACAGAGAAAGTCACATGCTTGAGTACATTTCAACTCATGCGCATTGCGGGTTTTTTTCGCATAAAAAAACAGTGGAGCGATACAGGGCCATCATGGCCTTCTTGTTTACAGAACGTTTTGAGTTATAAACAACAGCATTCAACAGCAGCGCATTGTTTATGAAAACATGCACTACAATGTGGTGTGGAAAGAAAACGAATTATAAATTACTTATTTATATATGTTTCTTAGTTAACGGTAGCTGGGGTGCTTGGGAAGGCTGGTCCGTCTGCTACTGTAGCGGATTTCGTCCGCGATATCGCAAGTGTGATAGTCCGCCTCCCATGAATGGCGGGCAGTATTGCAACAACGGTACCGATTTCGAAGTGGTTATGTGCAACCATACGAGCAATACTAACTGTCCAGGTATGTACTACAATAGTTTCGTTTATTATTAATAATGTTCAGCTAAATGGCAAACATATTCATAAGCTAAACTATTACAAATATGGTTTAGTTAAAAGACAGGCAAATGCATTTTAACAAACAGTAATATTTACTTCTGTATGTAAACATATCGTAATAATAAGATATACATGCTACTGAATGCGTCGCCAATGTTTTATATTTATAGTTAATGGAGCTTGGACTGACTGGCAAGCGTGGTCCACTTGCTCCGTAAGCTGCGGGAATGGAACTCATTATCGAAACCGGAACTGTACTAACCCACCTCCAGCGAATGGAGGACGGGATTGTGGTACAGATGATAGCGTGATTCAGAATTGTAGTAGCTCGGTACCTTGTCCAGGTATGATTGGATGCGTTACTTGCATAATCAGTACATTATAATGCTATGTTAAGTAAAGAACTTTCTTCGGAAGGTAAGATTATAAACACTTTAAATTGATAGACATTAATAACTCCAGATACGTCACGAGCCTTTTGTATACACCAATCGAACCATTACAATTAAAGAGCGGTTTTGCATGCGCGCGATATGAGTGTCCGTATAATACATTATTATAATAATGTTTAAAAACATTGCAGTATAATTTATGACTCAATATTTATTACCCTTGTGTAAAATGATAATTTTTTAATTATCAAGTTTAAATCTGAATAACGTTTGTCTTAAGTCACTCGGTGAAGACCGAAACTTTGTGTTTGTTGACTTAGGGAATTTCAGTTTGTTCATATGCATATTTCAACAAAGTTCATCTGCCACTGAATAAACACACTGGACAGTCATTATAAGGCCACTCCAAATTGATTTGTTGGTCTACGGATTTTTTTGAAAAAAAAGTTAAAGAGGCGAGCGCCAAAATTATTTTTTTTGACAACAGGAAAATTCTCGAGCGAGCGAAGAGCGGAGAATAAAAGAAATCACATTTCGATACAAAAATATTGCATTATCAAGAGATACAGGTTTAAACAGCTATATGTTACATTTAAATCAATTCTTATACAAAAAATATTTATCGACCTCATATTTATAGGAGTGAGTTTCATATAACCTTTGACAACGAAATATACATGTGACCATATCATTGAAGTGAGGGACACATGCCTACCTACTGCTGCTTATATTTGTTTGAAGTTTTAAACAGTGAAAACTGTGAAAAGGTATACCATGTTGCGAGCTGTGAAAAGGTATACCATGTTGCAATAGCACTTGAAGAGGGACAATCATCAAAATGATAATGACAGCCAAAGGCCATGCATATAATCCATTGTCGCTACCTTATTTTAAAAGGGGTACACCGATGGCTAGTACGGTATTGTATTTTTTTTAAAGTAAATTTATACATTACAAAGAACTTAGTTGATGTTAATGAAATACACGGACCTAGCTGTTAAACATGTTCCGTCAACCATGTATTTTAAAAATTATAAAACATTGTCCATATGAATCTTTTAGAACCATCATTTAATTACTTTATGTTTATTTTTTGTTCACTTAAAATAGTGTTATAGGAAACATTTGCCTACATATAGGCAAATACCGTCCATTTGCCCATTTAACGAAGAAAAAGTATAAAAAATCTTACGTCATGTTTCCCGATGTTGTTTGAAATTGAACATGCTTCACCGGTATCTGCTGATAGTTGCATGTTCGAACGTAAACACACACATTCAAATAAGTCACAGAACGTAGATGTGTTTATGTTTTTAAGGGTTTGCTGCAGCAACTTTTCATCGCAATTTGTTTAAACGGTCACGACAGCGAAACATGTACTGCTCGCGCCGGAAGCCATTTTTTCAGGTCGTCTCGATCAAATTTTCATGTTTCGCTGTCGTGACCGTTTTAACAAATTACGATCGATTAAAAAGGTTACGAAACACTATATTTGGCATTTCTAGTATCCAGCGTCAAAATCGTTCCTGCTAGATCGCGTTTTTTTCACAAATTAAAAAAAACAACTTGCGCTATGGTTATAGAAGGACACAAAAATGAGTGCGAGCGGTAAAAAAACTATTTTTTTCCAATTTGAAAAAATAGGGGCGGCAAATCCGACGACCAACAGATCAATTTTGAGTGGCCTAAACATATAATGCTACATCTATTACTTTTTTAATGTTTGAACTCGGCATACACTTATAACGGTGTGATTAACATTTAACCTTGACCTTGACCTTTCACCACTTAAAATGTGCAGCTCTATGAGATACACATGCATGCTAAATATCAAGTTGCTATCTTCAATATTGCAAAAGGTATGGCCAATGTTAGAGTTTGACGCAAACAAATAAACAAACAAACAGACAGGGCAAAAACAATATGTCCCCCAGTATAGACTCGGAGACATACAAATCTTTTCCAAAACCGCAACGGTCATTGCGTTAATATTTAAATCATAATAGCAAATCATGCCTCTTGGGTCAAAACTTGCCACGTATGAGGGGTCAAATGATTTATATGGACTTATATTCTTGTCAAAAATTAACAACAAATGTGAGCCTTCTAGTAACATTTTCGCTCTATTATTTAAAAAAAAATTACGAAGTAAACAGAACCTTTTGAGTTAAAAACAACAACATTCAACAGCAGTGCATTGTTTATGAAAACGTACACTACAATGTGGTGTGGAAATAAAACGAAAAGTAAATTACTTATTTATATATGTTTCTTAGTTAACGGTAGCTGGGGTGCTTGGGAGGGCTGGTCTGTCTGCTACTGTAACGGATTTCGTCCGCGATATCGCAAGTGTGATAGTCCGCCGCCCTTGAATGGCGGGCAGTATTGCAACAACGGTAACGATTTCGAAATGGGTATGTGCAACCGAACAAGCAACACTAACTGTCCAGGTATGTACTGCAATATTTTCGTTTATTATTAATAATGTTCAGCTTAAAGGCAAACATACTCATAAGCTAACTCTATTAGAAAAAATGGTTTAGTTAAAAGACAGACAAATGCATTTTAACAAAAAGTGATATGTTTTTCCGTATGCAAACATATTGTAATATTTAGATAATTATTATGCTAATAAATGCGTCGCCAATGATTTATATTTATAGTTAATGGAAATTGGGCTGACTGGTCAGCGTGGTCCACTTGCTCCGTAAGCTGCGAAAATGGAACTCAATCTCGAAACCGGAACTGCACTAACCCACCTCCAGCGTATGGAGGACGGGCTTGTAGTACAGATGATAGCGATATTCAGAATTGTAGTAGCTCGGTACCTTGTCCAGGTATGATTGGATGCGTAATTGACATAAAAAGTTTATTGAAACAAGCTATGTTAAGTAAAGAACTTTTTTCGGGAGATAAGATTATAAACACCTTTAATTCATAGACATTCAAAACTCCAGTTACATAACGAGCATTTTGTGTACACGAATCGAATTATTACAATTTAAGAGCGGTTTTACATGTGCGCGAGATTGCGTCCGTTAAAAACATTATTTGAATATTTTTTTAAACAGTGCAGTCTCATTTATGACTTAATATTCATTAACCTTGTTAAAAATGTTTTTACACTATACGTATCAAGTTTAATTCTTAATTGCGTTTGTCTTCAACTTAGGTCCTCAAGTAAATTTTATGAAAGATCTTGAAATCCTTCAAGAATCAATATTCGTTACTCAGTCTTGATGAAACTTGGTCAAATTGTTTATTTTGACAATATTGACTTAATAAGTATTCGACTTTGTGTTGATGACACCATGTCAAATATTTGTGTTGATGACACCATGTCAATTCTTTGAAAAAGCATCTTACCAATGTATCAGCCTACCATATAAATCAAGATAAATGAAACTTGATCAGAATCTTTATCTTAACGATTGCATTGTCATATAAGTATCTGAGTCAAGTGTGATCAAAATTTAAGTCACTCAGTGAAGTCCATTTCTTTGTTTACTTTGACTTTGTGTATTTGGTTTTGTTGATATGAATATTTCAACAAAGCTCATCTGCAACTGTGTGATTAACTATTAACTAGAATGTTTACACATTTACTACCTACTTTTTCGCAGACAAATTTTAAAAAACAAATCCAGTTTTCAACCTATGAAAACCAACACGCACCCTTACAAAATCATTCATAAATTAATAGTTTGAAGGAAATTAACGTAAACACGTTTAAATCCTAGTTTGTGTTTTGACAATATTTAATTACGGAATCACAGATATTAGATCATTTTTGTAAAACTAAAAATATATTATTGTTCAAGCTTTAACCGAATATACACTCAAATTCTTAAATGTTAATTATTAAATAACGAAAGTACGTTTTCTCTTAAAGTTCCTGGTGGTTGGTCCACGTGGAGTGACTGGTCGAGCTGCTCTGCCACGTGTCAGGCGACGGGTTTTCAGTACCGTAACAGGTCATGTGACAGTCCACCTTCTGGCATCGGTGGACAAAACTGTACTGGCGATGTTGGAGACAAAATGAACTGCAATGGTACAGGACCTTGTCCCGGTGAGTTGCAAAGTCGCTTTAAGCTTTTTTGAAACCTATAACATACTATAATATTGTTCAATAATTAAATGAGATATGTCTTCGATTACCGTAAATGTCCGACCTTCACGTTTTGTGCCACTATAAAATAAATAACAAATAAAACACAGCGGTAACAAACACAAGCCTTTTTAAAATCAATGCATCCTACGCTGACTTGTTCCAATATGAATTCCACACAATGATTTTAATTTCTATAATGTCATTATTGTTGACATTATTGTGAATAGTCAGTCATTTTGTTTTGCTACCCTTGATTCGCGGGTATGACGTCATACACAAATGACCGGCAAGGTAGAGAAATTATAATATTATAACTTATTGTAAACTGTTGAAATTAGTTTTTGGTGCAAATGCGAAATATAAAAAAATCCAAACACGAAAAAACAATAGAGTATTTACACGTGAATAGTGTTACTTCCATTTATATTTCAATACTCTTCTATGCAATAAGGACAGAATAATGTCTACGGTCTCCTGACACTCTGATTGGGATAAAGAAGCTTAAATGAGTGCTGACAAGGTCTTCCATTTCTGGGCCCATTTGGTGAAGATTTATGATGTTGAACTAGACACCCGCTATGGTGTGAACAAAGGGAAAATAAAATATGTTAGTAAAGCCTAGCCAACATCACTGCCACAACCAATGAGCGTCACAGTTTATCTGTAACATGAGGTCAGTGCAGGTGGACAATAGTCATCTCTGGAAATAATACTGGGTGTTTTGTGTTAACAAGTGATGCCGTTTTCAACCAAGTTAAACAGTAAATCTCAAAAGGATTGTGGGTTTTGCCTGTTTCAAGATTACCAAAATAATCCATAACAACCGGTTCTTTTGTCATTTTCGTTCAGGCAAACTCTGAAGACCTGGCATCATTAATTTTCTTCAGTTCAGGCTTCTGAAACCTTCTAACAATTAAAATGAGAATGTCTGGTTAGGGTTTCTCTATCCAATGCTAACAACATACTCCGTTGCTAACTCACTTCATTCCTGACTTGTATAGGCATACCCGTAGTTGGCATTGGTTTGAAAATGTTTAACAAAGTTTGCCTCTTCCAGTTGAGAGAATATTGGAGCAGATCACATAAATGCTGTGTCTGAGTGGATTTTATCAAGACACTGACACGCAATGTATGTAGGCATTCTATATAATTTTGATGCTCTAAGGACGGGCACATTCTCTTCTGAAAAGCTTTGTAAGCATTTATAATGGCAGTGGGTGAGGTGGTGAATAAAGCCTATACTTCTTCCGATAAGATCTTAGAAATGCACTATAAAATATAGCTCAAGCTCGAAGCGAAAAAGTTCCTTGTGGAAGTCTTACTACAACAGCAGACGACAAAAAAGTCATGATGTCGTATTTTTATGTCCCCCACCACTATAGTGGGGGACATATTGTTTTTGCCCTGTCTGTTGGTCTGTACGTTGGTCTGTCTGTTGGTTTGGTCAAACTTTAACATTTGCCATAACTTTTGCAATATTGAAGATAGCAATTTAATATTTGGCTCTCATATGTATCTCATGGAGCTGCACATTTTGAGTGGTGGAAGGTCAAGGTCATCCTTCAAGGTCAAAGGTAAAAAAAAAGTCAAAGCGGCGCAGAAGGGGACATAGTGTTTCTGACAAACACATTTCTTGTTTTAACAAATATTAGAAATTCAATTGTCGGATATAATTGGTGTAAAGAAAATATGGTGTTGAGGCTTAATTATTTTAATTGTTCAATCGTTCCAATTGAAAAACAAAACAATCTTAATTTTTCAACGAATCGCAGGCGAGGTGAAAAATCTCGCTACCAAACACGTGACAAATTAAAATCCGCGAATCAAGGAAAGTCGCAAATTTAGGGGATTCGGTGGTATAAAGTAAGTTAATTCATTTATCGCATCCGCTACAAGCCTACCTTTTAATCTAGAAATAGGTGAATAACTTGAATAACCGTTTGAAAATGTTTTCATTCAAAAACATACCCAACTCAAGCAAAAAGCATTACATTGCAAACTGATAAAGCATTTCATGATTTAGGACTTTGCGTTGTATTTTGATTTAGTATGTATTCTGATCCTCACCAGTCGATGGCGGCTACTCTAACTGGCTGCAGTGGTCCGACTGCTCTGCCACGTGCGAAGGAGGATTCAGATCTCGTTCTCGTGATTGTAACGAGCCACGCCCCCAGAATGGGGGAAGCAATTGCAGTGTCCTCGGAAAGAGCTCTGAGGCACAGACCTGCAATATACAACCGTGTCCTGGTAAGAAAGTGTTAACGATATTTTTATTTCCGTAACCAATACTTCTAATGGGTATGTGCGTGTTTGCGTCGGTGCGCGCGCGTGTGTGTTATTGCCTTTAACGAGTACCATTTAAGCTCACCTAAGCACAATGTACTTGGGGTAAGTTTTTGGAATCAACTTTGTCTGTCTTGTGCCATATGATATATCTTCTTACCCACTTTTCAGATTTTAAGAAAACTTCATTGGGTAGAATATTTCCAAATTGTTCTAATCTTGTGGTCTGCTGTCTATGTATGTCACCAAAAGTGATAACTGTTTTTATATAATTTAAAGCTTTAAAAAATCTTCTCTGAAAGCGCAAAGGTAAGATGTTTTATAAATATTTTTAATCATTCTATTGAGATCGACTTTTCCCGCAGTGTGGTCTGTGTGTAATAGAATGGTTTTTAATGATCTGTGATCCTCTTAAAAAAATGATCACATCATGCATCTTGGTTTGAAACTAGCCACGCTTTTAAACAAAGATGAGCAAACTAAGGTCATCTTTGCACGTTTGTTTTTATTTGTACTTCATTTATAATAAGTTGACGGGAACTGGGGAATCTGGTCAAACTGGAGTAGATGCGACGTGACCTGTGGTAACGGCACGAGGACCAGAAACAGACCGTGTGAGGGGATTGCATACGGTGGACAGAACTGCTCTGGCGATGCGCTTCAAACTGAAACCTGCCGTGAAGTCGTCTGCCCAGGTTTAGATTATAATATTCTTTATCAATTTTATATTACTAATATTTAAGCACTTACGTAATCGAATATATAAATTACTTCAACAACGACAACAACAATGATTCTTCTGCTTATATTATTATTATTACTACAACAACTACTACTACTACTACTACTACTACTACTACTACTACTACTACTACTACTACTACTACTACTACTTCTACTTCTACTACTACTACTACTACTACTGCTACTACTACTACAACTAATACTACTATTACTACTACTACTACTTCTACCTT
>NC_068355.1:37181978-37220602 GCF_020536995.1 Dreissena polymorpha | reverse complement strand
TTAATTTGTGTATTATACGAACATTCACCACGCTTACATGCAAAGAAAGCTCTTTAATTGTAATTATTTTAATTATATATATTTTATGTAACTGAATGTTTGATTGCTTTTCAATTTAAAAAGCATTCTATAATGAACACACTCTTTTAAGGTACTGATTTTGTAAGTTACGCATCAAACCATACCTGGACAAGGTACCGAGGTACTGCAATTCCGAAACGCGCTATCATCTGAACCACAATCCTTCCTCCATAAGCTGTTCCATAACATTTCCGTTTTCGTGATTGAGTTCCATTCTCGCAGCTTACGGAGCAAGTTGACCACGCTTACCAGTCAGTCCACTTTCCATCAACTATTAAATCAAACAATGGCGACGCATTTAATAGCTTGTATGTCTACGTATTACAAAAATGTTTGCATACAGAATACATATCGCATTTTGTTAACATGCGTATGTCTGTCATCTTACTAAACAACTAATAGAGTTTGCTTATGGATATGTTTCCCTTTAGTTAACATTATTCATAATAAACGAAAATAGTGTAGTACCTACCTGGACAGTTACTGTTGCTTGTTCGGTTGCACATACCCACTTCGAAATCAGGACCGTTGCAATACTGTCCGCCATTCAAGGGAGGCGGCCTGTCACACTTGCGATATCGCGGACGAAATCCGTTACAGTAGCAGACAGACCAGCCCTGCCAGGCTCCCCAGCTACCGTCGACTGTATCGAAAGAAAATATAAGTCACTAACTATTTGTTTCATTTGCCACACCACATTGTAATGAATTGGTCTTGAATAATTGATCGCTGCTGAAATGTTTGGTTACAAACAACATAAAAGTACGTTTATCTACGAAAATATTAATTCCAAATGATTTAATAAAGCGGGCAAAGTTTTCACTAGATTGCTAACATTTGGTTTGATTTCTGACGAGTGTATAAGTCTATATAAATCATTAGATTTACATGCGTGGCAATTTTGACGCCAGGGGCATGATTTGAAAAAACTCAGTTGTGGGCCACTAAGTAAAGTCACGCTTCAAATATTTAATCTTTCACTGTTGCGTTTAAGAGAAGAAGTTTTCATTTTTAAATGTTTTTAGTTCTGATGACATACTTATGCAATGGACCGGAACGAATTCAACAAAGTTAAAGTAAAGTCACATAAGGATCATTCCTGTGAAGATTCTTAAAAATAAAACTGTCAATGGGTTAAGGGGAGAAGCTGTTAAAAGCTGTTACAACAAATTTACGGACGCACCTAATACACCGTACGCACTGATAGACAACGGAAACACGGTGTCCTAAAAGCTCCTGATGAGCACGATCTTCTCATGTGAGCTTAAAAATACATAATAAAGAAGTGAAATTCCACCTGCCTGAGCAGCATTGCATTCTCATTATAAACAATTAGTTGGTCCCTTATTTAAGGCAAGTGACCATTTGCCAGAACAGTACGAAACAGCACAATACGAAACAACATAAACAAATAGAAAAGAAAACAAAGGAAAAAAATGTCCAAACTGGTTTTAGTTTTTTTTCCATCATTTTTAATCACCTTAAATTTCGGTCATTCATCTGTGAAACTTTCCGCGCAATCAACCAAACAGTTAAAGAGAGTGTTGAACGCACGCACGTTTGTGGACTGTATATTATACATTCAAAAACGACAATTGGAGATACATCTGCCAAGACGGTTCACAGCCAATATGAATTAATTATCAAGCATAAACATCTTTATGTTATTTAGCTGTGAAAGTTTACTCGAAATCTGCCTGGCAGGTAAATGGGACATTATGAACTATCATGTTTATTATATAGTGGAAAAACACACAGGACACATTTCTGACAAATCTAGTAGTAACCGAAGGTTTTACGAACACATACACATTATTGTCATCCAGCTCTTGTCTTTGAATCGAAATCCACCCAGTGGTAAATTAAGGAGTTCATGGCACAAACTTTGGGACGTACGTTCCCACGCCCAAGTGCAATGCTTTATGCCTCTCACTTAGTGGGGTTATAAAAGTGTTACGCCTTGAGCAAGGGTCTGTTTAGACCTAAGGCATAATATTGTAACAAACTGTTTACAGGACGAATGATTGTAAGGTATAACATGCCTGAACAATTTCTTGTCTGGTTGCAAACGTTCACTTCGTCTCGCATACCCTGACAATCCTGTCCACCGTTCGTGGGAGGCGGGCTGTCACAGGGGCGATATCGCCCACGAAATCCGTTACAGGCACAGAGAGACCAACCCTGCCAGGCTCCCCAGGCGCCATTTACTATAAGGGATACAACACAATAATTTTGTGGAGGCATACAAATGTTTCATGTATGCCCTTAGAGGCATGATTTACACCATTGTATACAGGGTCAATACTAATATCTTATGTTAAATACCAACTATCCACTTTGGGTTTCAAGAAGTTTATATTGAATCAAATGTCACCGGGGATGCGATCCGCTCTGATCAAAGGGGCATATGTTGAAGACAATTTAGATCCCCACATATATGACGTAAAATATAATATATGTGTCATTTTAGCAAAATAAATCTTGTGGTTAAGCAACTTTGTCATTTAAAGATATTATTGATACATGAAATATGTCTGAAGACGTATGTACGGTGGCATAGAGTTGACATTCACTACCCTTTTTTTCAAAGCACTCCTATTTTTTTCCATTGCACTCCTCTTTTTTCTATCTCGTTCCTACGACATATTAACTCGAGGAACGACATACTAACTCGTGGGAACGAGCTACCTATGTCGACACCACTCTTTTATTACTGCAACGCTCTTTTTTCATTGCACTCTTCTTTCATTTAGTTTAACACTTTTTTTCTATCTCGTTCCCTAGATTTAGTATGTCGTTCTCAAGACACAGTTAACTCGTTCCAACGAGTTAGTAAGTCGTTCCCTCGAAAAAGTATGTCGTGGGAACGAGAAAAAAGGGGAGTGCCATTTTATAAAGGAGGAGTGATTTAAAATAAGAGGAGTGAGAGCCACTGTGCGTGTGACATAAATGGCTCATCCCATGCTCTTTGTGCTCAGATGAGTTAATAAAGGCTTTCTGCTGATCGTTCAATAATATTTACCGATACAGGTTTTTGTGCACTTCTGGAATTCTATCGTGTCACCGCCATTGCAATTCGCTTGGAAATTTGGGTTCAGTACATAGCACTGTCGTGTACGATTCCTCGTTCCCTCGACATAACATGCAGTGGAGTCACATTCAGACCATGATGTCCACTGTGTCCATATTGCATCACCTATGAACATCGTATATACTGCTGTTGAAATGAATCTATGATCACTACTTTTTCCGTATACGTTCACATACTGATTTATATAACGCTGCTGAAAATGTATAGCATGAAACCCATACTTCCATCGTCCCATCGGTAGATATTACTTAATTTCGTTCACTTCTTAATATCAAGTACCGCAAGAGTTTCGTCTTTAATCAAGTGAATAGATAACAAAACTGAAAAATTGAATGGATGGATTGCCAATACAGAAATTATTATGTTAATTAGATACATTGTCATATAAATATATTGCTCAATGAGTATGTGCACATATCATACCTGCGGTAACTTATTTTTGTACCATTGGAATTGTTTCCGATTCTTAATGTATAAAACAAAATCACTATCAAAACATAGTCTGTTAACAACGAAACTATTAAGACATCATGATTTTGTTTATTTAAACAATCATTACATCATTCATTCGTCGCGGACTTGTCGCAGATCAAGTGCGACTTATTGCAGACTTATTACAAACCATGTTTTAGTCGGCGTTAGGTTGGCAATTGATCGATGACTTCTCGAAGACCTAAGGCCGAATTGTTATTCAAGTCTAGATGAGTATGTTTTATTGCGCATAAAATGCGATCTCAATGTTATTAAGGCACAACTATTTTGTCGTATACTCTCTTTTTATTCTTCGATAATATATATCGATAAACATATTTTTATTTATACATTGTCCTCTCAAAAGAACATTAAATACGCATTTGCTTTTTCAACAATGACATCTCAAAAGTATAACACAACTATATACATGTTAGTGCTTTCCACAGGTTTTCTTTAAGATGACCGTGGACAATAAGAATTGGTAAGTGAAGAGTTACCAATGTCACTTTGATTTTAAAATACATGTTTCATGCAAAATGACTGTTTTGATGATTGATAACGATAACAACATGTTTTATATCTTTTTATACTCGTATAATAACGACTCGGTCTATTTACCAAAACATCAGTACAAACTATACTCTTTATTTTACAACATACTTACATTTTTTCATATCTCTATAGTTTTCTCGTAATCCCGTATTCAATTCTAGTTCCAGTTTAAAAAGTAAAGTATCAAACAAATTACGCCATATGTTACTATTTAAAAATTTTGATGCAATAGACGTCCAATCGAGACAGGAATGTTCCCGCTGTTCATGCGTAAATCAACTGACACGATGTGGGGGTACTCATATTCTATTACAACAAACAATCGCGACAGGCGCATCTGGGTATATAAAATGCAGGCGCCTCGGGTACTGAATTGATCTGGTTGCCAAATAACGATTCCGAAACTACGTTTCATAGAAACAAGAAGATATATTCGACAACGAAAAACTTTGCTTGAGGGTAAGAATGGCTAGTATTGTTACTGAAAATTCCACTAATCGGACAATTTTAACAACCGGGTATTATTTTAAATTCTAGCGGCCAACCGGGGACCCTTAAATGGCCTTTGGTAAGCACTGCCTTTCATCCAGCATCAGCAATAGATGTTCTTTGCCTCAGGGAAAAAAATCAGATTGTCCTTACACCGATTCTAAAAACTAACAATCAGTGCAAATTGTATTTAAAATATTTTTAAATTTTTACTATTCAATGCATATGTAACTTAAGATCAATCTTACGTTATTAAAACATACCAATTAAAAATCGTTTTTCTTGTCTGTTGGAATGGGGAATCGATCGTGCGCCAGCGCAGGTGTTTATTCCTTCGACATCCACGCATCTTGAACGAACACTTCGTTTATACCAAGGATCGTATTCTCGATACCCTACCAGGAAACATGAATCCAAAACATCACTATGTAACATAAAAACATGTTTAAAGTTGAACAGCTCTTTTTCAATGTACGTGTATTAAAATACGTGTGTCTTTTTGTAACATAAGGAATTCATGTGCAAGATTATCCCAATCATTTAATCAATTTATTTTACGTTAATTTCTTCTTTCCATATTCGTTGTTTCTGTCTAAAATTGGGGAAAAAATGCAAACGTAATAAATAAATGAATATTACAAATTTGTAAATATGCTCAAATTAAACACTTCAGCATTAATACTGTTCGAATCGAATGCGACTCACGAGCTCGAATGTTAAGAAAAGTGGTTCCTCTTCTGTTTCCAAAAAAGAAACTGCATCGAAATACTCATACACACAGGTCCAGATGTTTTTTTACCATGTTTATTTACGTCCATCACTTTAGCAATAATACGTTTAGAATGACAGACGACGCAAAATTAAAACAATACTAGTAATAGTTTAAAAAACCTAAATAACTCCACCTTTGGACGAAAGGAAATTCACAAAATGCACATGCTATCAAGTTCTGAATTATAGTTTCTATAAGTTTCAACACCTTAAAAATAATAGCATCCGAGTTATGAGCAACACATTTTAAAGACGACACTTTTAACTTAAAAGGTATATAACTCTGCGGATATCACAACAGTAAAAAATACTTAGGTGACCAAGTGCATAAGCTTATGAATATATTTTAAAGCTTTCATCATCCCTCCAGCCATTAGCTTGGTTTCTCATTCTTCATATCTCGTAAATGGTGACATAGTCTGAGCCATTTTCGTATCTATACAAGACTTATTCTTGTCGTTTATGCATGAAGAAAGAATATTCGCAAGTTTTGGCATAAAGCTCCTCAAAAATATTTTTGTTGACAATTATTAATCGAATTAATACAGGGCAGTAGAAGAGTATGAACTTTTACCATTGGCTTCGGTTTTATCAGCGGCTGGATCAATGTCATATATTACTGTGTAGCCATGTATGAAATAAATCTATGAATAAAAAGATCATTATGCAAATTATACACTATTGTCGATTAAACACAGATAATGACGATCGGTAAGATAATGAAACAGTAAATACTCGTCTAAAAACTTCTTAGTACTTGACACCGCTCCGTGACTAAACTTTGTGCCAATTATTTTTTTTTTTTTTTAAATGTCGTTTGTGCTATATTTTGTTCTGAAATATGTTTATTATACAGCCTTCGTCATGGAACGGTTCGATAATATTCTCATTTCTGTAGTTATTACTGTATATTGCTGTCATAATTTACGCTGTATTCTGAACGGCCAAGAACAAACTGTTGCTGCTGCACTATCCAATTACAACTTAAAATAAAGCCAAGCGCAGTACATACATATTAGTATCATTTAAAAAATTGTCAATAAATATAGTGTTAACGGTCTGTGTTTAAATTTCTAAATGTATACAAAGTGAACAAATAAATTTGTAAAAGTTAGAATCAATTCATATTACTGGATTATCTTGCAGGACTAGCCATTCCCCGTCCTGTCACCATTGAAGCACGTGTTCCTCTCGACCAGTGTGACAACTCTGGTGCCGAGATCTGGGGCGCTAAACACAGGTGTGTCATCGTCTACGGTGCAGTAGATGGCCCCAATCACCCCATGAATTAGGCATCCCGCAAATACGAGAACAGCCAGAAACTGTCTCATCTGCAGTAAATGTGGTTTTTAATGAATACCTACCCCCCCCCCCCCCCCAAAAAAAAAAAAATAAAAATAAATAAATACACAGTCCAACCAACACAACCCTCAAAACAAACCATTTTACAACCATGATAACGTAATATAACACATTGGAGCTTATAACAAGCCATCGTAATGTAAGATAATTAGTAATACGTTTGCATTAAAATGGCATTTTAAAACATATTTTCATTAATATCATTTTTCTTGTTTTAGTGAGTACGCAGAAATTATATCAAATAAAAATACAAACTTGAAACTTCAAAATGAATTAAACACCAATAAAAATGTAAGCAAAGCAAAACTCCAGTTGCATCAGCAAAAGATCATTCGTAAAATCACTACAAGGTATTTTTCTTGAGACAAGTGACCATCTGCGATACAATGCGACGCAGGACACAATTGTGACAACAAAAATACCAATGAATTGAGTTGGGGCACCGCCTTGAACAATTCAATTCAAATAAGAGAAATTGACCCAGATTAATCCACAATCAAGTGGATATTATAGGAAACTAAGTGTCCCCTTAACATCACAATTTAAATCAAACTGCAGAGAACAGATCACTGGTACGTTTCAATTTAATTATAATTTAATAGTTGTAAAAGTTTGCACGAGATTTGTATTACCTACATATAATGCTTTACATGTAACTATACACGGTACATGATTTCGTGATCATATCTTATGTCCTAAATAGTTATTTTAGATTCTGCGACCCAAGCGACCGACGGACAATTCATTATTATTTGCAAATAAAGCAGTATCTAGTGAAAATAATTTGAATTATCTACATTATTAAATTCAGATGAATATAAAGGAATATAATCTTACTTGTTGTTTTGATCCCAATCTGGGCCGTCGTGTAGGAATGGCACTCCAAGTGTAAACTGCAAAAAGCCTCTGCGATGGCGGTTATTTTTACTGCGAGTGTCCTAGTTTCAAATACTCAACACTTGTCAATCTTTTTGAAAATCCTTTCCAATTGGTCTTTAATTTCTACATTTCAAAAAAATGTTATGACAAGTATATGTTTTAAGTTATATAATATCTAGCTTTATATTTTGATAATTATCCCGCATAACAAAGATATGTTTATTTCGTTATAATAATGAAAATTATCGGCCGTTGCAATTCATTACAATCTAGTGCACAAATGCTAAAAACTTGCCCCCAAAAACATAAGAAAATCGTGACAGACATGTTTGAAAATTGAAACAATTTTACAACGTCCTTTTTGATTGCAACAAACCGTGTTGAGTTTAAAAACGTTAATTGTAACGGAGCGGGAAAAGAAACTCATACGACTTTCCAAATAATTATGACGACCAAAATATTTTTATACAACATAATAAAGCATATTACAATACGCGTTTACATCAAAATTTATGTTTGTATTATTATCCCAACTACCAGACATCGTGTATGATGCAACAAAGCAAAACTCCATTTGAATGTAGTAAATTTGGGTAACGTATTCAAGGAAAATATATATATGGGTATCAGCACAACTATTTCCCAACTGGTTACTTAGTAAATACAGCACATTGGTCGCGTGAAAAGCACATACTTTTTTCCACTAAAGCACATGACGAAGGCAATCGGAATGTATCAAAGTCACGTGCTACATTAAAGATCTTTGATTGTGTTCAGAGATAACAACCGAGTTGTACTCTTCGCCTTGAAATGAAATACATGTTAATTAATACATATAGATGCAATTTGAAAGTGTGAAAAATTGTCATTTAATCTTTAGCCTAGTTAGCAAGTAATTTATTTTTTTTGCAAACGGTACCGCTTTAAACACCGAAAGTAGGATTTCTATAAGTATTAACGTCCTTTTCGACAAACGCGATTATTTTTTCAGTTTTAAAATTACAAAAAAGACGGATTTCTTCCTTGTAACCACCAGATATATTCTAATTGGCATAGATAAAATTAAATCTATAGCATTGTTAGCAAGTAATTTATTATTTTTCAAACGGTACCGCTTTAAAAACCGAAAGTAGAATTTATAGACGTATACGTCCATTTCGATAAACGCGAAAAAAAATTAGTTTTAAAGCGCCAAAAAGACGAATTTCTACCTTGTTACCACCAGATATATTCTAATTGGCATAGATAAAATATTATTCTTATTTATACTTAAATTTACTATGCCAAATAAATTGTGTGGCTTTACCCTGTCTAATGCATGTGCAAACAGGTCGCCTTGGATCATAGTGGATATGATAAATCACCTTGTGTTTATCTATTGAAAACGAGTCACTTTTACTGTATATAACTTGACATAACATATTTACAAACTTTGGTTGGGAAATTTGATACTTTCCGGTGACTACTTAAACCAAATTTGAAAACTCGGTTTTACTTTATCTGGTCCCAAAACATGTTTCTGCATTTGCTTTGCGATGGCGGAGAAAGTATCACAAGAAAACCGCTAAGTCTCTACAAGCCGATATCTATTTTAAAACCTCCACTTCATCGGACAGTTCAGAATCTTTACTGAACCACTTAAATGACACATGTTTCCAGCAAGCAGCTACGGCAATCTAAGGTTTATTACCATCTACCGACAATTTTCCGTTGATTTAAACTACCAGAATGACTTGCTAGCTTGTTTTAGGGTTTTTAATTTCGCGTAAATAATTATATTGAGAGCACCATAATCTTCCAGAGAACATAAACATGTTGCAAACGTTGATAAATGATGGTGCATAACAAGTTTTAATTCACAAAAAAGCATGCACATTTGCGGACAAACTTATGTAACAATCATTTGTGTTTATCTAATTAAAGTTTGATTAAAGATAAGGCTACAATATATGTTATATTTCTACAATAAGTATTGTTATATGCAAATACCAAATATCATTGTTTACGATATTGTATTATTTGTTTCTTTTACAGAATAATATTAACATCACTTCGTGGTGTATTTATGCAAAGCAATAACTCTTTTGCCATACATTCAATCACGTTTTAATTAAAAAAAAAAAAAAAAAAAAAAAACAGAAATTTATACATAACTTCCGATTTGCTAGTATATAGAAATAGTGCTTCAAATCTTCGCCTACCCCATGGTAGCTTGGTATTTTACAAGAGAGGAACCATTCAATAAACTGTTGTATATCATCATTCCACAAACGTTTTTGCATTTGTTTGTAATCAGTGACTTCCAACAAAATGTATCCAAAATTGTTCAGTATCGCCATAAAATAACAAAATAACAACATGAATTGGTGGCCATTTTAAAGAATTCTACAATATACAATGTTTTATTAAAATGAGATGAGTGTTTATGCGGAGATTGACACGTAAGATAACAATCATATGACCATATTTATTGTTTGTCAATAGAAAAAGTACCATGTACAATGAAATCTCTGTTCAAATGGTATTGAAATTCAATAAAAGATTACTGGAACATATTGTCGCAAACAAAACTTGAGCTCAACAATACAATCCTATGTTGATCCCAGGTTTATCTGTAATATATACAGCAAATAAACCCACACTTATGCTAGTGACCATGTTTTTTGTAATTTTAGAAGATGACCGAATAGTATGTTAAACTTATTTCAAAATGGTTGAAGCAGTAAAGCAGGAGATATGGTGTATTTAGTTATATTTATCATAGCTTCGTCGGCCATCTAGAGCAAGAGATCGGACGCGTGTGATAAATTTTGTTCAGGACCACTCAAATGTCCCTTAACTGTTAATAGAAATCGACGTACGGATGAAATTTATACTTTACTCTTGAAATAACGGAGAGGGCATAGCAATACAATGCTTTTATTTTATTTTTTCTCAGTAATACATTTCCAATCGGAACATTTAGTCGCATTAAGTCATTTGTTGCAATGAGCCCCACTTCGTCAACAGGGCGCCTGCGAGCAAGGCACGGTGTCAAAGGCAGACCCCGGACAGTCCTCGTCGTGCCCGGAAGAACACATCCTCATACGCGACAGGGTGCCGTCACCACACGTCACCGAGCAGTCGCCGAGGAACCATTCGCTCCAACCTGATCATTTAAACGCTTTTAATCAAGAGGCACATACAAACATGTCTGGTTTAATAAGTAATAAAATTGTGAAATATTTTCTGAAGATATCTTAACACACACACACACACTTAAATTCATTTCCTTTTTTATCAATTGATAACCTTGCAATAGTGAGGATAGAAAATAACAGAAAACATAAGATGCTGTCTGACGGCATGCACGAAATTCGCCACAAATGATGTACATTGATTGTATGTTAATGTTACTATTTTAAAAGTATTCGTTGTTTTCAGTAGAATTTCTTTAGTGTTGTTTTTAAGAAATGTGGTATAAAATAAATTAAATAGTATACTACTAATATTCCCCACTGTATTATACCGACCAGTATAATGTTTAGTGGTTTAATTCTTTAATAGACCCTAGTGCCACTTTCTTGATCATTTCCAATAAATGTACTATGAGTCATACTTGGACATTTTGCAAGCTTGCACGCGCTTGTTTCCAGACTCTCTCCAGAACAGTTCAGGCCCCCGAAGGCGGGAGCTGGATTGGTACACGTCCTTGTTCGTTGTATGTGACCGTCTTCACATGTGACGTCACATTGCGACCATGTTGACCACGACGACCAGGTACCATTGACTTTCAGGATGTGCAAAAGTATTAACGCTTGTCTTTCAAAACAACATTTTATAACCCATTACATTGTAAACAGAATGTTAGATTATTTCAATGTTATTCTATATCATTGATTACTTCAGGCCAAAAATGAACAAATATCGAAATATAACAAGACAATCTTCGTAATTGATCGGCTGAAATGCGTACCTTCACATGGTGCCATTTGACAGCCCACCACTTCGCTGCTTTTTCCTGCACAATCCTCTTTGTAACCCGTGGAGCAGTTACGTACACGGGTTTCAGTTCCGTTTCCACATGTCACTGAACACTTGCCGTTGAACCAGGGTGACCAATCTGTTCCAGACATACATGCATTGATCAGCATCATGCTAGCATTAACATGTATGGACAAATCGTAGGTATAGGGGTTAAAATTATATCAAATAGCAACAAAAGTTCAATTACATCATAAACATTGAACGGATATGTATGTGCTAACGTTTGTTTCGTACCTATATAATACCTTTTAAATTGTTGTGAATACATAGTAAAAAATCGTTCTTTTTAATAGATTGGAATTATTTTTGTGAAATAAAGTTTTAGCGTGGCCTAAATCTGATATTCATGGCAATTTGACATAATTCTAAAAACCTGGGCATCTTGCAAGCCTGCATGTGTTGGCTTCTTGACTCGCTCCAGAGCAGTTCAGACCTCCAAACGCGGGAGGTGGATTGCTACACATCCTCGTTCGATATATGTGACCATCTTCACATGTGACGTCACACTGTGCCCATAGTGACCACGAAGACCAGACACCGTCCACTGAAAAACAAAACCTTTTAAAACTCATTTGCACCTTATGGCTGCTTACATGTATGAACGTTGATACGATCTAAGAATGCATACATAAATTTTTGATTTGATAAACCGGACCACAATTTAAAACCAAAGGTTTTAAAGTAAATAATGCAATATATACCAAAAAAGTGTGTAATTGAAATGCTTGTTGATAGTTAAGCATGCATTTTTCAATTAAAAAAGAGAGTGCTGACTGTAAGTAACGGATTTCATTTGTGACATGTATATATGTAATCGGTGCAAATGGATTAAATATCATGCACACTAGATAGTTGTGTACCTTTGCATGGAGTTTTCTTACAGTCAATCACTTCTCTGCTGTTTCCCACACAATCCTCAGAGTGACCCGTGGAGCAGTGGCGCATGCGTGTAAGGGTTCCGTTCCCACATGTCACAGAACACTGGCCATTGAACCACGCAGACCAGGCTGTATCATTTTAAACGTTTTTTGAATAAGAAGACTAAGATGACATTACAGCTAACCAGACATGATTAACCAGATGTATGAAGTCATTTTGCTTCGAAAGCAATTAAACTCCATCTACATTGTCAAGTTTTAACCCCTGTGACATGATTTGGAATACTTTAATACAGAATCACTGTTTGATGTTACATTCAAACCGTAAAAATCTGAGCCTAGATCATAAGATGTTTAAGAGAAGAAATCCACTTAAAAAGGGTTCTTTTATCCTAGAAAAATTTATTGAGAAAACTTTGTTTTGGACTTCTTAGTTGTAAACGCCAAATATAACTCGTCTAACCTAAGTGATTTAAGATATTTTCAATAATTTTGCCCATAATGGATACATTCAGTGTAAGACACATAGTGCGTAGGCAGCCAATGAAATTATTTGAACAACCTTGGTAGTCAAATTAGATTAGCAACGTATACATTTGCTAATCAAATGTGTGCATTGAAAGTATGACCCCTTAGGCGTTTTAAGGTAAGGCGTTATTTTAGCCAATTCAGTTGAGGTTTGGGAGATTAGTTTAAACAAATATATATTTTAATTCAAGTCAATATTAACTTTTGAGGGCGATGTCCATTGGACTCCAGAGGCATGATAAAAATTTGTACTTGATTATATAACGTTTCATTCCAAATATTACATTTCTGAACACTGTCATTTAATACAAAACCATTCAAGTTGATTTGTCGTGCGAGTTCCAGTTTAAATAAACCATGTTCGATTAGGGCCTGGCCGATTGTTGTTCACACGCCACACCAAACACGACCCATAACAGACGTCGGACAGCAACACACCACAATATATAACTTTTGCTCAGTTGAGCTAGAAAGTTAATTAACATAAATAACAATATTAATTTTCAATACATATCAATAATGTAGAGAATAATAATACCTCCACATGGAGGTTTTTGGCAGCCTATTACTTCGCTACTGGTTCCCGCACAGTCTTCGGTGTGACCCGAGGAGCAGTGACGCATTCTTGTAAGAGTTCCGTTCCCGCATGTCACAGAACACTGGCCATTAAACCAGGAAGACCAATCTATACCAAACAAACAATTCTTTCATTAATTATGCCGATAAGGCCGATGTATAATTTTGTTAAAACGTACGCTTGGGTTCGTCTAAAACAGAAACAGTTACGCTTTACAAAATAATATACTACTTCATAGTCTTATTACAAAAGCACTCATTTACCATTGTTATTTTTACAAAATATTAATAATAATAAGTTTTCCTAACATGCTTGGACACTTGTGTTCATAGAACAAACATAAATAATTAATAATTAGTACAAATACATGTAGTTGAAAACACTATTACATTTGAAAAAGTCGCATGTTAAGTATACCAGCCTTAACGACAAAATATATTATATTAACTTCCTATTGTATATTGTACAATTATTTTCCGGGACAACGCATTACAATGTGGTTAACGTAATTAATAACAGAGATTCTAGATTTTGAATTAATAACAATGTTATGATCATTGACTTACGTTTATTCGGGTATTTCTTTACATTGATCAATCAATAATAACAAAGTGTTTTCCGTTTATGTTTGCAATACAAATGTGTGAAAAAAATCAGGATGCTTTCATAACACTCCTGTTAATGAAAGGTTTGTACCTTAGATGCAGTCAAGTCTAGGTAGAAACTGGGCGGATTGTTTTCCGCTCACATTTCATGTATATTCACATTTTCACAGGATAAATGTGTTGTTCTTTGCTTATTCAGCATGTATTTATTTTATTATTTGTTTGTTACATATACATTATACATGTAACAAGTACTAACTAGAAATGGCGCGGTAGAGGCCGACGCGTATCCCCAGGCCGCATGTTTGACCCAGGGGCGCCCCAGGGTTGGTAATGGGGCCATGCATAGTTGAGATTGACCGTATTGTAATAATAGAAGTTCAGTATCAATTAGAAGTGAATTGGTGTAGAAATGAAGAAAATATAGTTAAAGGCAATTTTGGGTGAGCTTGGCCTATGTGGGCGGGGCGCCCCAGGGTTGGTAATGGTGTCATACATAGTTGAGATTGACCGTATTGTCATAAGAGAGGTTCAGTATCAATTTGAAGTAAATCGGTGTAGACATGAAGAAATTATAGTAACATGCAATTTTGGGTGGGCGTGGTCTATGTGGGCGGGGCGCCCCAGGGTTGGTTAGGGGGACATGCATAGTTGACATTGACTGTATTGTCATAAAAGAGATTCAGTATCAATTTGAAGTAAATCGGTGTAGAAATGAAGAAATTAAAGTAAAAGGCAATTTTGGGTGGGCGTGGCCTATGTGGACGGGGCGCCCCAGGGCTGGTAATGGGGCCATGCATAGTTGAGATTAACCGTATTGTCATAAGAGAGGTTCAGTATCAATATGAAGTGAATCGGTGTAGAAATTAATAAATCACCGGTCGCCGTGGCCTAGTGGATAAGGCGTCCGCCTCGGGATCGGGAGGTCGAAGGTTCGAGCCCCATGGGGAGCGTTTGTCGAATGATGGAAGTTTGTCATGGGACTTGTTCCGAAATGGCCGGTTCGTGAGCCGCGAGCTAGTTAAAATGAATGGTTACCGACTTCTATCCGCCTGGCGCCTGGCATAGTGATAGGAGTCGGGAGGTACATGGTATACACGCAAAGGTGTCTCATAAGCCAAATTGGCTGGCCCTTTCAAGAGGGGTGACACTATAATAAAAAAGACCTTTATATAGTAAAAGGCAATTTTGGGTGGGCGTGGCCTATGTGGGCGCGGCCTATGTAGGCGGGGCGCCCCAGGGTTGGTAATGGGGCCATGCATAGCTGAGCTTGACCGTATTGTCATAAGAGAGGTTCAGTATCAATTTGAAGTGAATCGGTGTAGAAATGAAGAAATTATAGTAAAAGGCAATTTTGGGTGGGCGTGGCCTATGTGGGCGGGGCGCCCCAGGATTGGTTATGGGGCCATGCAGAGTTGAGATTGATCGTATTGTCATAAGAGAGGTTCAGTATCAATTTGAAGACAATCGGTGTAGAAATGAAGAAATTATAGTAAAATAACCTAAAAAATGAGTAAAAATCTCTGACCCGGCCCCACCCCAACCCCCATAACTTTTGACCCAGGGGTCAGATCAAAATTCCAAATAGTGTAGGGTCGCACATATGCTCATAGCTACCATGTGTGTAAGTTTCAAGGTTCTAGTGCTTATAGTGTAGGAGGAGATATTGGGCAGGACGGACGGACGGACGGACGGAAGACGGAGATAAGCACAATATCCCCACTTTTTCTCCGAAAAGCGTGGGGATAATGAAAATGTTTTACCCTTATCGCAAATTAATTTTGCACGTCATTATGCACATAAAGCTTGAAGATTAATAAAACATATGAATTAATGCAACTAGTTATGAATGACAACATGTTCTATGAGCCTGAATTTTTTCAACAGCATGATACGTACATTATGGAGGCAACTTACTTCGTATATTATGTTAACTACTTACGTCCTGGGCTTATTGTCGTGGTCGGACATGTAGCAGCCGACTGTGTGTTAGCCATGCTGGGGTACAGAGAGCATGTCGACTGTGTGAACAGCAGGTCGTCTAGTCCAATATCGCCATGGTAACCGTTCCCAACAGTGGCTTCTGCTAAAATCTAATTATTTATTTGGCTTTTACTTGAATGGATTACAATTAAGCATCTTTACTCTTACCATTTTTACATACAACAAACATATAATCCTAGTAATATATATGTTTGTATGATTTAAAGATCAACACATGTTTACGAGCTGCCTTACATTTAAGAATCATAACAACTATATAAAACATGCTTAGGCACTTTCAATTAAATTATAAAATGCAATTTATATGCAATTTTACAAACATTTACACACCAAAATATTTCCATAACACTGTTTATAATTTATTTGGCATATTTTGTTCAATAATAATATGATGTCACGTTGTGTGGCATTGATGAACTGCTTTCAGCAAATGAAATTGTTTTTTTTGTGAATGCTGTTACTACAAAAACACAAAATTATAAACAAAGCGTCTATGCAAAAAAATATTTTATGGAAACTAATTAAATATTTCATCGATAACAAGTTTGCATTTACATAAAAAATCAATGATCGCAAGAAAATCACAAAGAAAGTATAATAGATTCACAACTTAACGTCACCTGAAGCAAGTTCAAGCCAAACAAACAAAAATAGGTTTGAAATTGTAAACGAGCCCGAGCTGACACTTCGATTTATCAGAATTCGATTGTCGTGAATTAAAATCAAACAACACAAAATATACGAGTACATAGGAAAAAAAGGTCCTTCAAAAAGATTCCGAGCTTTCCGAAAAGTCGAGCGAAGCGAGTTCGAGTCAATAAGAGTCGTTTGTAATACACATATATTTGTTCAGTTAAACGGATCGTGTCAGATAGTTTCATAATAGGCCGCGGTATATATTTGAAATCTTTGTACATGCATTTTACCAGTCAAGCATTGAAGAATACTAAAAATATAAGTATAAGTATATACTAAAATATAAAAGATGTATGTATTACGGCAAAGAATATAAAATGTCTCAGTTTGCAGACTTTACTTCTTGACTGTTGGGTGTTTTGGAACCTTCTTTAAACTCCGCTCTTGACATACTAGACATACTACAATATTTAGTGTATGTTTCCAGCTTAAAAGTAAATAACGACAATATAAATATAATATGGATATGATCTTTGAAATACATCACCAGAGCGATCAAAACTAATACACACCAATCAGAAAGAAATACATTTAAATTATTGGGTATCTTTTTTTTTTAACTCGATGAACTTTTGACATATCAGTTGTTTTTTTTTTAAATCGCCTTCCCGTCGTAATACAGCATGTAATAAATTCAAGGCTAGCCATCCTTCTTAAAAACAAAATTATATCATTAGTTTCGGATCCTTTGATAGAGGTCTTATTTTGTCAAACAAGTTTATTGCTAAACTGGTAGTAATAAAAAGTTTAAATTACAATATGAAACTCAAATCCGTTTTACATGAACAGTGTTGCATTTCTATTTTTAGCATTGGTGCGTTAACGCACCTATGCTTATGGTATATACCACATTTCGAAAATCCACATCGATCGGTTGCCCATTATGAAGCCTTACCTGATCAAAAATCAGACGAAATATCTATTTAATTTAGTATATGGTCATTCTTACAATTTTTTTTTTTGAAACGTTTTTCTAACGTTTTCTTCCAAGAATATTGCTGACACCGTTTTTAGTGAATTTTTATAAGACCGTTTTATGTCAAAAAATCTTCTTATAACCTAAAACAAATTTCGTTCGTAAAACAATTCTATCTGCACTATAAATCTCAATCTCCTACGCAGTGGCCTCCCTTATACTAGAAGTTTACTGCCCGGGCGAAGCAAGGGAAGTAACTGCTGTGAGGAGTGTCTATAAAAATCTGCATTCAGAAATCTGTATTCAGAACTCAATCTGTTGTGCACGTCTGCATCTAACGCTTACCACAAGTTTTACGACAAATTCTTGACGCAGACGAATAGGGTAGCGTCTATTTTCATTTGTGAAAAGAATAGTTCGATACAGGTCTGTCTGTGCTTAAATTTTGAAAGGCTTGGGTTATTATTTTTCATAAGCCTTTCAAACACTGATGTAAATGGAAAGATTATCTATTTAAATAGTCGGTAATTGTTTGAAATTATTGATTTGAGAAATTCGCGGATGGCGATATCGAACTACATTATACCACGTGACGCCATTCTTCCCTGTATCTTGCACATATGCTTTTAACGCCATCGGCGCTCTCGTTTCCTTAAGAAATTAATATTGGGCATACATAAGTATTACTTCCCATTCTACTTTTGTTCATGACATGCTATGTACAACTTTGGTATATATTTGAACTTTTATGATATCTTTATAAATAGTATGCATGCGTGTATGTTTATATGAATTTCTGTATTGCGCTTTGGGTTTTTCTTAATCTAATTCCGAAATTGGTTGAACTCTCTTTATATTTACATCATGTGTTGTTTTATAATATTTACTTAAAATCACCCTTTATACAGCCAGAACTGTCCCATCACATTGACTCATAAAATTGTAAATTTTCATTGTCTTTTAATTGTTGCTCGCAACTTACACGTCTGTCTTTAAAAGATGAAAGATCAGTAAAAACGACATTTTTCACTTTCTTCTCAGCGTTTACAATCAAAGTAAATGAATAAGTACATATGTGGTGAGTTAATTGCGAAACGTATTTAATGCAAAACTATCTTTTAATTAAATTTACAATAAGACATTGCAAACCGTTTTCAAATAAATTTTGCGTTTTGTTTTGTTGTTTGTTTCTCTTAAATATTCAACTATAAAATCATTTATTCATTTTCTATTCACATTCTGTGCTGTTTTATCACATGTACACATACAATTGATCACTTTCAAAGTATTATATTTTTGAAAGAATACACATCTCCAATACGACAGCTGAGACTTTCTTTTCAAAGTGTCCAATCCATTTGAATCAATTAGTGCATGTGTGATGATTTCATTGCAAAATGAATTTAATGAAAAACTGATCGTTGTAATCATGTCCAATTTCAATAAGACCCTACAGACTTTTGCAATAAGAGTATCAATTCCAGATTTGTATATACAGGAGTCCGAAATGGGTGGATATTGTTTTAGATACACATGCGGAATTATTTTTTCACATTTATTTATGAATTTCAACGTGATTACTTTATATGTCTTTGATTGTTTGGTCAAAAAATACTCTTCTTTCTCATAAGAAAAAGAAAATCCGTAAATACGCCATTTGGAATTTTTTTTTACCGTTTCAATTTTAATCAATAAGTATATAAGTGATGATTTTATTTCGACAAGAGTTTTATGAAAAACGGGTCATCACACAAAATGCACACTGCAGCGGCCCAGAGGCGAGCAGCCCTGATGTGGGTGTGAACGACGCTAAATTGCACACATTCTGGATCCCCTGTTACGCGTCCTGTCCATTGCTCCGTGTGATATTGGCGTATCGCATTATTTACTATACGTTTTCCACGTCAGATTAGGAGGAATCATAGTGGATTCACAATACGGGTTATCACACAAAATGCACACTGCAATAAGACACTTCAAAACGTTTTCAATAATTTTATTGCATTTCTTGGTTATCTTAACTAATTTACTAATTACTAAATTGTTGTTTTATTTTATTAAAATTCCAATAATTTCTTCAGCTTCAATGCCATTAAATGTTAGTCGAAACTCACAGTTTCGTCTTTTTTAAATGAATATTATTAAAACACGGCATTTGAAACTGTCTCATTAACTTAGTTTTTTAATGGTATAAATACACGTGTGATGGTTCTATTGCAAACAGGATTTATTTCACAATGGGTTTTGTACACATTACACATTGCATTAAGAAAAACCCAACCCGTTTAGCAATAGCATTATTGCAAAACAGTTTTATTACGAAAAGGATTGTAGCGATGATTCCCCTAGAGCGAGTATGAGTATGATATGAAAGTACTGAGGGTGTATATCCCATACACCATCAGATACTGACTGTGTAATGATTATATCTCAACCGACTACTCGATTACTCGGGGTGTATGGAAATTACTCGTTGTGTATGGAAAAAACACCTTGGGCACGCGACCGCTCTAAGCAAATCGGATTAGGTTATTTTTGTGAGAGGTGAGATATTCATATAAAACCTCCTTGGATGATATAGAAACGACATGCATATGATAAAAAAACTGTCCTCATACAGATACTTATCTTAATTATCAACACACATATTGAAAGAAAATCCAAAATAGGGTTGATGCTAAATCTAGAGAAATTGACAAAGTTATCGGAAAATAATTATATTTTAAAAACAGCCTGAATATATATTTACACGTATCGTAATACATTATAAACAAGTTTTAAATACTTTGATTCGCAAATTTTCTGACAATGACTTACGAAACCGGAAAGGAATAAGTTCAAATCATTTAAATTGTTAATTAAGTGCAGTGAATAAGTCTAACTCGGAGTTATATAATATGATAAAATCTTACCGAAATATTTGAAGAGTAGCTCAAAGGTACATGTCCAGACTTCCAGACATCTCCCTGGTTCCCACTTACAGTCCACAGCAGTTTCCCTGGGAGCTGGGAACCAGTAGCCATGTAAATGTTGAGACTTCCGATATCGGCACCATGCATGTGATACCAGAATTGAACACAGGCAGGGGCGTTAAAACCGGGCTGTATGATGCCACTCTGATACCAGGCCTTGTCACATTCCTTGCTTGGGGCGCTGGACTCGAGGTAGACATATCTGCCTAAAACAATGGCTGGTAAAATTAAAAATATTCTTTTTTGTATAGTCATATTTGTTTAAGCATTTATTACTGTCTACATAACACTGAAATATTTAAACACAGTGAAAGATAAACAATATCAAAACTATTTTACAACTTTATGAACTATGAAACATATCGCCATTATATTAGATCATTTTGAAGGATTAAAACACCAATACTTATTTTAATATCATTTTACAAAATGAAAAAATAAATACAATATTTTCACATAATCTCGAAAAATGATAAACACCAAGTTTATTTTACATCTGTATGAAGGATAAAAACCTTCCGCATCGGTTTAACAATATAAAAAGGAATATCAACGTACCAGTACTGTTACCAAACGTATGATCCGAGCTAGGCCCCGTGTCGTCAGTGTTCGTCGAGCCATTGAACACAATCCAGTCCATATTGTCCAACAAGTCAACATTATGCCAAATACAATTTAACGGCGCATCAAACGTACATGTGTTTTTATCTACGATAGAAAAAAATCAATTTGTGTTCAATGACATACGTTTATGTTATATTCATACAGAATCGCGCTATTGGGTTACACAATGTTACAAAGTAAAATAAAGGTTTGTTTCTGTTTAAGGTCTCTCAAAATATAAGTTGACATTAATAAATACCATTTTTATTAACCAAACAACTTTATCTCTAACCGAGCCGTTTTGTATCTTACTAACGGTTTTTCAGGACGAGTCACACAAAAAAATGGAATCAAATAGAAACCTTAACTAAATCCAAGAAATATTCGATTGGACCTCAGCATTAAACAGTTACAGCACATACATTTTAAGTAACTGTTGACGTTTATTTGTAAACTTGACCTGTCTCTGAAGAGCAACACACATTTAAGCGATAAACTATCTGGGCGTGGGAATTAAAATATGATGTAATATCAACATCCTTCCAGACTTTGAAAGCGTTTCCGATAATGCAAGAACTTTGAGGCAATCGGAAGTGACATTTATTGCATTGAAAATTATAAAGCAGAAACATAAATCAGGACACCTGATCATGCCTTTTGAACCACTCGAGTTGTAAGCGACATATTGTCTGGTAAAGAGAATAATAATACTAATAAATCAATACATCCTGTCATTTTTTAATGTATTAAAGCGGAATCAAACATTCGTAATATTCGATCTTGACCTTTCACAGAGGAGCATGGGTATTATTAGCCGCAGGTCGTCGGGTCGTAAAGGGGCATTGCTAGCAAAACATTTGATCGCGGAACATACGAGCTGTGATCTACCACACACAAACCTTAACAAACGGAATATAAAAGCTCTCCTTCGAATATATTAAGTAGATGGTGTTAATTAGTAAACAAAGTGCAGTTCATACTATTTATGTTATTTTGTTAATGAACAAACAACGTGCAGTTCCACACTACTGATGAAACGGTGTTTATGAGTAAACAACGTACAGTTCCACACTTCTAATGATATGGAGGTAATAAATAAACAATGTACAGTTCCACAGTACTGATACGATGGTGTTAATGAGCAAACAACGTACAGTCTCAAACATCTGATGCAAAGTTGGTAATCATTATTAAATGGACAGTTCTCCAATTTATTATGCGATAATGTTAATTAGTGAACAACGTACAGTTCCACACTACTAATGCGATAGTGTTCATGAGTAAATGGGTTACCTACGAACAGTTCTCCATTTCCAATTCGATAGTATTTATGATCAAACAACGTACAGCTCCATACTACTAATTCGAAAGTGTTAATGAGTTAACAACGTACAGTTCCACAATAATGCGATAGTGTGAATGAGTTCACAATGTATATTCCACTACTACTAATGCGATAATGTTCTTATTTCAAAACTTATAGTTCAGCACTATTTAAGCAATGGTGTTGATGAGTTTACAACGGACGGTTTAACACAACTTATACGATGATGTGTATTAGTGAACAACGTACAGGTCTACACTACGAATGCGATGTTGTAAATGAGTAATTTATAGAGCTTTATGTACGTTAAAGAAGGATTGATCGTTTCATGCATTTTATAAATGTACTATAACATATAAACTCTTGTATACAGAATTATACCGCATTGTTATGTATTTATCTGCCCTATATATATCAGGCATTTCCCCAAGCGGGATTAGCACATCGGCCCCGCGGTGCTTGGACTTAAAAATCTCTTTCGCCGCGGCGCTTGATTTTCCGATCATGTTGCCGCGACGCTTGAATATTTCACACGCTCTTGCAAGATGTGGTCCGAATGTTATCTGCATTCGGCAAACGACCAACCAAAACAAGCACGCGCTATTCATCTTTGTGGGCATTTTGTGGGTTTTAGACATTTCATGGGTCATCTATGGGGGAAATAATTGATAGATTAATCGAGACTTACCTTAGGAAGTCGATGGTTGATCGTAATTTCATCTACTGTAAATCCCCTTAAGAGCTCAACACGAGATGAGATGACGCAGCTTTCGCAACAGAGATAATCAGGCTTCAGAGTAAGCAAGGTTTTAAGTAAAAACCTTGCAAACAAATTTTTAGAAAATAAACATTAATAATATGGGCGGGTGTCCATTAGACTGGGCGGGCGTGTTGAGCTCTTAAGGGGATTTACAGTAGATGAAATTACGATCAACCATCGACTTCCTAAGGTAAGTCTCGATTAATCTATCAATTTCATCTACTGTATAACCCCTTAATGAGCCCCACACGAGATTTTAGAGAATTTTCTATAAATTTGTAGGAAATATTGGAGGCAAAGAAATAATACAAACATTGTTGCATATAGATATGTATGTCCGTTTATTTACATGTCTACCTCATTTGTTCAGCACAGCAGATTGAAAATTAGTGGTGTTATGTACTATTTCCCGTGAATAGAATCTGGCAAATGTCTTTGCATTTGTCCACCCGGCTGCTGCCATAATTTGATCTAGTGCAACCCCTCCTTTGCTAGCTTTGGAAGTTGCTGCTGATCTAGTGCTATGGGGTTTGTACTGTTTGTCAATACCGGCTGAGGTTAAGACTTTCTTTATCCAGTTGCTAATTGTGGATTTGGAAACATGTTTGAAAGGACTAACTGTACTTATGACTAAATAATCATCTTGTCTTAACGATTCGGTTATATCGAGGTATTTACACATTGTTTCCACAATACAAATGTCCCTTCCCCCCTCATATCTATGAAGAACAATGGGCCTCAAATGTGTTCCTGGTCTGGAATGTTTTAACAATTGTTTAGGTGATATGACGATTGTTTGCTTGTCTGCACTGATTTGAATATCAGTAGTTTTGAGGGAGTGTAGAGTTTGACATCTCTGTCCAGTGACTAGTAAGAAAAGCATGCATAATTTGTGGGATAAAAATGCAAGGTTATCAGTTTTCAGTGAATGTAAAAAATCAAGAACAATATTAACATCCCATATGCATTGATAACGTGGGAAAGCTGGTCGTGTATTGAAACAGCCTCTCATAAATCTTGATAAAATGTCATCATCATGAATGTTTATATTGCCACACAGTTTTAAGAATGTACTAAGTGCGCTTCGTGCTGTATTTAACGCACTATAACTAAGACCTTGTTTGAATAAAGATGTCAGAAAATTAATAACATGCTTTAGATTGGGTTTAATGGGATTCTTCGATTGTCCACAGTAGTTAATCCATTTCTTAATATATCCGTCATATTGTCTCTTTGTAGTTTCTCTCCACGATCCGAGGATAATGTCTCTAGCTTGTTTTGAAATTCCTTTGTTTTTGAGCGATTTCCTGATAAGCGAAAAAGTCCTAGTCTCATTTTGGGAAGTGGATACATTTTGTTTGGTTTGTGTGGAAGTGTCAGAATAGATTTCGGAAGTGGAAGTAGATGGCATGATCCGCTGATCAACTGTAATAGACTGGGCCACCATGGCTGTGTTGGCCAAATTGGGCCCACTAGAACGGCTTCTGTCCTGTCTTCCACCACTTTCTGTAGCACCTTTGATATTAAACTGAAAGGAGGGAACATATAAAACACACATGATTTCCATTCGAAAGTAAACGCGTCTATTTGATGTGCTTTATGATCTGGAAACCTTGAAACGTAAAGATCCAATTTGTTGTTGAGCTTAGAAGCAAACAGATCCACCTGCATGTTATTGTGAATATTCATGATTTTCTTGAATACATCATCATTCAATGACCACTCAGTATCATCATTAATTGTTCTAGATATCTCATCAGCTTGATGATTTTCCGTTCCAGGCACGTGTGCCACTGACAAATGCAATTTCTTTTCTAAGCACCACAGCCATAACTTTCTTGCTAAGTTATGTAGTTCATCAGTTCGACCGCCAAAATTTTTTAAGTATGCTACACTATTCGTGTTGTCCATGTAGAGTTTGAGATGTTTGTTCGTTTCATTTTTACAGAACGCCATAACCGTAAGTTGGCATGCCTTTAATTCTAAAATATTTATGTGCATACTTTGTTCCCCTGCGGACCATATGCCCCCTGTTTTTTGGCCGTTTGTTTTGTTATATCCACCCCAGCCTGTTTTTGAAGCGTCACTGTATATGATAATATCTGGTGGACCATGATAAATCTTTTTGTATGAGGATTCAATATTGTTTATCCACCATTGTAACGAAGGGTGTATTGATTTGGGAATGTTCATATAACTGTTGAAATTGCCATTGTGCTTCGAAAGCGCGTGTTCTTTTATTTTTTCTAATGGTCTGATAAATAGTGTTGCATATTCAACCCCCGGAGTGGCCGCCACTAATTTACCGATAAGCTTGGCAAACTCCCTTATTGTTGTCCTCTTTTTTGTTACCATGGCTTGACACATGTGTCGAATTTCTTCCTTACGGGTCATGGTTAGTGTTACAGTCATGGTAATAGAACATAATACAAATCCTAAAAATGTTAATTGTTGACATGGTCGTAATACTGATTTTTCTATATTGATAGTAAGGCCTAGACGGTCAAATAATGTTATTGTGTCTATAATATTTTGCTCACATTTAAGTTTTGTCTCTCCTTGTAAGCATGAGTCGTCAATATATGCTGTACTGACATAACCTTTTGATCTTAAATAAGCATATGCAGGTTTTAACACTTTAGAAAATACTCTTGGGCTGCTTGATAAGCCCATGACTAAGGCACAGAATTGAAATTTTCTACCATCAAACACAAACCTCAGCATGTGTCTGTGTTTTTTCGCTACTTCAATGGAGTAGAATGCATCAGCTAGATCAACAGAACCCAACCAACAATTTTGTCTCATGTTTGCCACCGCCGTAGCTAATGTTTCCATTTTAAAGTGAATTTTGTTTGTATAGTCTATATTAAATGGTTTTAAATTTAAAATAATCCTGATTTTGTCATTTGATTTTGGTCTATAAAAGATGTTTGATATAAATTCGCCGTCATATGGTCTATTTTCGATTTCTTCAATTATACCAGTTTTCAAGAACATGTCTATTTCCCTTTGAATGCTTTGTTTTTCCCTCTCATTAAATTGGTATGGCATAGGTGGATTTTCTTGAATAGGTGAACTGTTTACTTCTAGCTTGTAACCTCTTATTGTATTTAAAATCCAATTATCGCTTGTTAGTATTTCCCATTCTTTAATTGCTAATTTCGTTTTACCTGCTTTAAAATTTTCTTTGGTATTTTGTAAAAAACATGTGCGTTGACTAAAGTTTATCTTTAGGTCACCTACGTTTATTTCTGTTTGGGGTGCATCTTGAAATTTCCCCTGCGTTTGTGCTGGTATGCGTGGTTGTTTCTTCTGAATTGATTTGCTCCCGGATTCCACCTGTGCTGATTTGGGCGCTGGCCTAAAAAAGGCTTCCGTTGAGTTGGAGCGTAGCGCATGTTGACGATTTGTTTGGCTCCTTCGGTGGTTTTAATAGCCTCTGGAATCTTTTCGAACAGCTTTTCTACTGAGGAGTCCAAATTTCCTAGATGTCTATAGCGGGGTTGCAATTCCTTTTTTAGTTTCTCTCTTCTGTAATTGGTCGTCTTCTGTATCCCATTGGTTGCCAATTTGAATGCGTCCGATAACAGCTGTTTCAGTACTTTATCTTTGGATGTTTGAATCCTCTCAAGTGCCTTTATGATTGGTACCGCTACTTGTGCAAGCGTGCTGTGAGACTTTTGCAGGATAAAGTCTGAATGTCTTGGAGACTGTTTTAATTGTCTCCACAGAAATTCATCAACCTTGGGGACTTGAAGGAACTCGATGTTGACTGGCCGTTTATGTCTGTTCAGAATCTCTTTGATTTTTTCTTCTGACTGCTTGTTTTTTATTGCCTTGTTTGTAATCTCAGCGATGTTAGGTGATACGGCCTCACCAGTTTCCGTTGTTTCAGTACAGAATTGCGTTAACTCTGTTATAAGATCGCAATCCTCCTCATCCGAACAGCTTTCCTCATCCAAATAACCCTGCAGTTCGTCTATTTCTGCGTCCATTGGTTCCGATTCCGAATCGGAACTTTCGGCAACTGTAACCGCAGGTGCTTGTAACTGTTTGGACGGACCCGACTGGCACATATCCGAGTCCGAAATTCGTGACTTTTTTGACGGCCCCGCCTCTTCTTGGTTTTTGCGTTTAATTTCTTTCACGTCTTTTTGAAGGTTTCCAATGGTCGATTTCATTTCACCCACTGATCGTGCAATGTCCGCAAATTTACTCATGTTTTTGTTCAGTTCTTGTAAAATTTCTTCCCCTCTTTGCTCAGGGGCCCCTGGAGGGTTAAGTCCTGGCTGATCGGACATTGTATGTTCTACAAAATAAAATTAAACCCCGGTATAAATGTTTGCTCCATTTCCCGTTAGGGTGAACATTTAAGTATTATTACCAGCAGTTTGCGGCCAGAATAAAATAATATCCGTTCATACAATCCCTATGGTTATCCCGGATTGTTTAATTGCCATGTTTACAACCGGCCGTTGAACTATCAGTAATTGTAGAACAACCCTCAATGAGTATTCTGCGCGGCGCGTTTCAAAGCCACAAAACAGGATACGTAAAACACGCCATGCGACATGCGACAATTGCAGCGATGTTCGCTGTATCTACTATGCTAGGTAGCGCATACGAAAAATCAAGCTCTATCAATAGCGTGTAACAGCGTAGTTTATATTGACCTACTTTTGAGGACAATATTGTTTGCCTGTTGGCGGTAAAGCAGATATTTTTCTGCGTATATTAATATGTTCATACACAAGTTTATATATGCGCAATGTATGTCCGATTATATGAATATGTTTACGGATGAGAATGTAGGGTTCTCATTGATCTGGATTTGCCAGTATGTATTCGTCCCAGTGTCCGTTACAAATTAATTCGCCATTTTTGGACATGGAGCCGTTCAGGCATTCGCAGTGTTACTGCGAGTTAATGAGAATACACATCCGTATTTTAATTATATAGCGTTTGCATTTTAACTTTGCAATGTGATTTTCACTTGCGTTGCAAATTTTTTGCACTCGCAGTACTGCAAAAATGGTAAACTAGGGACACTTATACCTCCTGTACATCATTTCTGACTAATAAAAACTGCATAATTATTGTCGACACTATTGCTGGCCAATAAACCCCGTATGTTTTCCGTCTAAAACATGAAAATTCGCTTGAAAGAACAACGATGAATATAATAAATATTATTATTTCAACTTACCCGTGTGTGTGCTATTTATTGTACGTGAAAATTCCGAATTTACACAGATTGAAAATTTTGTCGCCTGCTCCGCTGCTGATAAGCCTCGTCTCTGATTATCTCTGTTGCGAAAGCTGCGTCATCTCATCTCGTGTGGGGCTCATTAAGGGGTTATACAGTAGATGAAATGGTGTTTGCCTACTAATAATGGTCGATATCGATCTATTATACCGGTACACGTTTCGTTATAGCAATTAAAGGTGTGCTAAATGTGTGTTTTTAATTTTAACTGTTAACGACTATGTCAGCGGTATTTTAACAATAAAAAGTAACTGGTGTTTGTTGCGGTAGTGGGTAATTACATTTCAAACGTCCTATTAAATTGCTCCCGCCTTCTTAAAATATGTCCACACTATTTTTCTCAGTGGCAACTATAAATAAACAGCACCAAAATTTCATTAGTCACACCCAATAGGTTATTTGATATTTAAGGAATACGCTTTATACATTTGTGTGCATGACAGAATGATTAAACCTAAGAAAAAACAAGTTCTTGGGTCCGGTTTTAAATCTGCAATTACATGTTTCTTGGTCCGGACTACTTATGAATCGTATCTCTAAGATATTGCAATACGTGCAAGTGTAAGTGTCCAGGACCTTGCCGGTAATCCTGAGACCATAAAGCAAGCGATACAGCATGCCAGTGGGTTCGACAGTAGCAGGAAGCAAGATTTTCCATGGGTCAGAGAAGCTTGGAGGAGGTAAGACTTTTTCTACTGACCTTATTATTTATTTTTAAATTTGTAGTGAAAACAAAACACAAACGAAATCGCAAGTGAATTAAAAATGTGTATCTTTCACTGGAAGCGTATATCAGATACTTGGGGTAGTTATATTTCAATATGAAATCACATCTTAATATAGCTTTATATTCATAAAATAGGCTATTAATAAAAACAGCTGTTCGTTAACTAGTCTGCTCTTTTGTATGTATGACGTTCTTTGTGTTCATTCGTCACATGTGCAGACCAGTGCGTTTAGCAGTCGGTACCGCTCCGTGGGTAGACGTGCCTTGAACATGGATGGCAAGGGACTCACTTAGCCGCCATCAGAAGACATATACACACTCAAAGGCAACACAACTGATGGTACACCGACTGAGTAATCTAGTTGTGCAGCTTTAAGGGATGGACTCTCTTCAGAAAAGTACCAGGATGGCAGCCTTTAAGAATGTTAACTTTTTGATGAAGCTAGAAATTCCTCACACAACAAACTCCCTCATGATAATCTAGGTAAGTTGTTCGCCTTCGTTTCTCTACATACGCATCTTCAACTTGTAGATGCTTGACTCGGCTGTCAAGAACACACTAACAAAGAAAGATGCTTTTTTGCTTATATATCTCTTTCTATTAAATTCGAAACAATTTAAAAGAATTAATGCTAGAGTAATTAACACATTGTGTGTTTTTAGACTGTGATAGGGGCTTAAGCACAATGAAAAGGGTAGATAATTGCTCTCGCCTGAAGTCTGCAGTCCTAAATGCTCTGATGGTGGTCAGCATAAAAGGACAAAACGAGGCAGTGGACTTTGGAAGATTGGTGGATGTCTGGCACCAGGAGAAGTCACAGAGAACAGTATTTGTTTTAACTTAACAATGTATTTCTGTATACTTATGGCAAAGTATGTAATGTTGATGTTTTCTTCAATCATTTTGTATTCAAAGGCCTACTGTTATTCCGCTTGCTATTTAATATTATAATATTTGACAAAAGTGAAATAAATTTAAGAAAACATAAATAAATAATACAATGATATGTTGTGTTTTCATAGCTATAGAATAGTCTAAATTTTGATTTAGATCATTTACAAAATATTAAAAAATCGACACGCGAAACGGGACACGCCTTGGGGAAATGCCTGATATATATAAACATTTTTACAATTCACAATTTGAATTGCGTGAAACGAGGTGGTGTAAAAATCAACTGAAAATAAAAAATATCATATATTTTACTACATTTAGCAAATTGAAAAACAAAATATACCCCCAATGGATATTTAGGAGGGTAAAGTGTTCAACAATCTTCAATTTTGGAATCTTGTTGCCTTGTACATCATTTACAATTTTTAACATGCCATTTATATAAATAAGTGTTCTGCTTTATTATAGACAAACGTGATTGAAATTTTAATTATGTAATCATAAGCATACCATTATTAAAACGATTTAGAATTTAGGCCATTAGAAAAACACAATATATATATATAGACCAGTCGGACCAATCACCATCCACTGAAAAAGAAATGATTCACCATGACTATGTGTTTATTGTATTTGTTGAAACCAATAAATGGAAGAATACATACAGCCTACAAGGTCAAATGTGACGCAACACTTAACGAGAAATAATCTAAATATCTGTCTTATATGTACGGCATTAAAGAAAAAATACCACCTTACTGTCGAATACGGCATTTATTACAAATAACATAGATACTTCTTATATTTTGAAATTAATTAATAATTTGAAATGTACAAAACACGTTTTCTTTCAGTAATGGGCCGGAAACCGACTGCACCTCATAGGACTGTTTGAATAACTATTGATAAAATTGTATTGCTTACTTCTTCAGTCGCAACTGGATACACATCCTTTTCATTAATTATCGAATCTCAAATATTGTATGATGCCATTCGAATCATCAACTGGATGCATTGGTTATATTTAAATGCATCATCCTGAATTATTCAAATGCACCGACCACACATTCAAACGTTTTTGAGTTTAATAATCTGCAATTAAATCTTTTATTTGAAACATGCACGTCAAACATCTATAGTGGATGCCATATCAGCAAGGTCAACTGGAGAGCAATTACCTGGACAGTCGCTGTCACAACACTGGAGTTGTTCTGTGTAATTTCCCTGACAGTTGCGGCCTCCATTCATTGGTTGTGGGTTGTCACAGAGACGTGTACGCGTTTTAAGTCCATTACCAGTGGAAGGAAAACACGAACCCCACGCCATCCAGGCACCAAACCTACCGTCAACTGTAGGTTATAATACAAGATTCAGTGGTACTTTTCGATTTGGATAAGACTGTTTCAACTACATCGTACCAATGTTCCATGCAAAACTACACCATTTGTATAAAATACATAAAATACTAGCCATTTTTATATATGTAGAGTCAGTGAACACAGATCACACATCTTTTAATAATGCTATCATAATTTATAACAAGAGTGCCAAACTATCACAAAATACGCCCGTTTGAATGTTTTGGACAACTTAATAACTTTACAATTTGAGTGTCAAAATGATATATTTTTGAAAATTAAGCAACACATAACTTTACCATTTGATTGACACCATGCTTAATCCTTGAAATGCACTAAGTGACCCCGTGAATTAGCTTTTGACCCGGCATGACCCATATTTGAACTCGACCTAGATATCATTAAGACACAACTTCTAATCAAAGTTGGTGAAAATCGGATAAAAACTACTTCAATTAGAGAGCGGACACTATCCTAAATGCTCGAAACGCACTGAGTGACCTCGTGACCTAGTTTTTGACCCAGCATTACCCATATTGGAACTTGATCTAGACATCATCTAGACACAATTTCTGACCAAATTTGGTCAAGATCGGATAAAAACTACTGCAATTAGAGAGCGGGCACCATGCTAAATGCTTGAATGCACTAAATGACCCCGTGACATAGTTTTGGACCCGGCATGACCCATATTTGAACTCTACCTAGATACCATCAAGATGCAACTTCTGGCCAAATTAGGTGAAAATCGTATGAAAACTACTTCAATTAGAGAGCGGACACCATGCTAAATGCTTGAAATGCAAAAAGTGACATCGTGACCCAGGTTTTTTTCCCGGCATGACCCATATTTTAAATTGACCTAGATGTCATTTAGATAAAACTTCTGACCAAATTTGTTGAAGATCGGATGAAAACTACTTAAATTAGAGAGCGGACACCATGCTTAATGCCTGAAATGTACTAAGTGACCACGTGACCTAGCTTTTGACCCGGCATGACCAATATTTGAACTCGACCTGGATATCATCTAGATACAACATCTGACTAAAATTGGTGAAGATTGGATGGAAACTTCTTCAATCAGACAGGGGACACCATGCTAAATGCTTGAAATGCACTTAGTGACCCCGTGACCTTGTTTTTTACCCGGCATGACCCATATTTGAATTTGACCTAGATATCATCTAGATACAACTTTTGACCAAATTTGGTGAAGATCGGATGAAAATTACCTTAATTAGAGAGCGGACACCATGCTAAATGCTTGAAATGCACTAAGTGACCTCGCGACCTAGTTCTTGATCCGGCATTACCCATATTTGAACTTGACCTAGATATCATCTAGACACAACTTCTGACCAAATTTGGTGAAGATCGGATGAAAACTACTTCAATTAGAGAGCGGACACCATTGCACTAAGTGACCCCGTGATCTAGTATTTGACCCGGCATAACCCATATTCAAACTTGACCTAGATATTGTCTAGAAACAACTTCTGACCAAGTTTGGCGAAGATCGGATGAAATCTATTTGAATTAGAGAGCGGACACTGCTGTGGACGCCGCCCGCTCATCGCCCGCCAATCGCCCGCCAAGGGTGATACTATAATACGTCCCGTTTTCAACGGGCATATAAAAATTGTATTATGAAAAAAAAAACATTTTCACAAATTCTGAACAGCTTAACAATCTTTATAAAAGTTTTTTCCTAACAGATGTAAACCCTGTTCGTGACTTAAGTATTTTACGAGCCAGACTACGATTAACCATGCTTGAAATCAAAGACAATGAGATGCGAATTTCTGAAAGGTAGTTTGACCTCATGTAGTAAAATACGACACTCACTTGGACAAGGCTTGTCGAAACATTCGCCCACTTCGCTGTCAGGTCCTTCACAGTACTTGCCAAAGTATTCTGGCGGCGGATTTTCACATAGTCTGTACCTGGTGTGGTGTCCGCTTGCACACGAAACATCACAAAAACTCCAAAAGCCCCACTCTGTCCAACCGCCATCAACTGAATAATGACATCAACTATATCTTAGAAATGAAATATAAAATATATCAGGTTTTTCACTCCACTTATTAGAAGGGAATTAATTCACTAATTGTTTTGTGCTTGAGTCAATCTTTCTTTATTACATGATATTGTGTGTTGTGATCGAAAGAAGTACTAGTCCACTCCGACAAACATCGCAGTAGATAGGTCATTTTCTGATTTACGCCCGGTAATAACGTCAACATATGAAGTCTGATGTACTTCAACTTGCCATCACCAAAAACAACTGCAATATCTTACTACCATAGTATCTCCTAAGTGGTTGCATTCATCTTAAGAGAGTAGCAACTGTAACCTGTGTTCCAAGGTTGGACTTAAGCCATAATTACAAGCTTAACTCAAGCAACAAATGCGCAAGCATAATTTCAACATACCGGAACCATGTTTTAATTTAATTGAGCTATCATTAGAACAAATATTCTGACATGAAGATTTTGCAAAAATGTGTATGAAAGACATTGAACTCAGCCTAATATAGCCTTGTAAAGACACCTTATTTGAACTAGACCTATATATAATACGAACAAATCGCTTGACAAAGTTTCATGATGATTGGTCTGAAAATGTGACTTGTATAGTTAACGAGTATATTCTGGGTCTTTTCGTACCATCGCAGTTGTCACGCATTGTACACGTCTCAGTGCCATTCTGTTGTTCTTTACAGTCGCTGCCTCCATGTTGCGGTGTCGGGGAGTCACAGAGGCGGGTACGAGACCGGATTCCATTGAGGCACGTGACGGAACACATGGTCCAGGACTGCCACGCCCCCCATATACCGTCAACTATTTGTGTATGGATATAAACAAACATGTGCTGATTCGCAGAATACAATGATACATTAAACATGCTATTGTGATTTAATAATCTAATGCAGACAGATGATTTTATTAAATTTAGTATGTAGATACATATTTGGCCCTTTATGTTTAAAGGAAAAGTTAAATGATAACAAGCTTTAATAAACATAAAAATTAAATAAATTCTCAAATCATTAGTAAAGAGAAAGTGCATAACTGCTGATTATTTGAAACTAATTTTTTTAACCTTAGAGAATTGGCACAAACGTGATTGAAATAACAGCTTTGCCACATGGTTAGCAGGCATTCCCGTGGATAAATTCAAGGGCACATAACTCAGAATCACCTCGCTTGAAAAATGTGTTATGTACATTTATGCTTCATGGTGATGATACATCTCAAGTTTTGGTTCAAACTCTTGAGAAAATGGAAAGCTCCACAAACATTGTGCATGTTATTTTTCTACTATAAAACTTGCTAATTAAAGAGCATATAACATGGCATGACCTTTTTTCACTCGGCAAGAAATAGGTATCTTGCATATAAAAATTACTGTAGACGACATACGCTTAATTTCAATTCCATCGCTTTAGAAATGTGAAAGCAATTTGCTCCACAAATATTGAGTCGAAACCGAGAACTAGCAAACGTTTGACCAACCGACAGAGATATACCCCCTGACAAATCGTGCGCGGATGTATCAAAAACTGTGTTTTTTACATTTTTAGGTAGGAGCATACATTTTGTTAAAATTTACAAACACATGTTTAGTTTAAATCAAGTTGTTTGAGCTCGTTGTTTTGAAAGACGATTGGCTTATAAAGGCATTCTTAAGTCCGATTCCCGGAAAGGATGTATTCTTAAAAATAAAGTGCGATCACGTTTAATGATGATACGATTTAAACAATTTGGGTAAAAGAGCGCAAAAGATTAATTTAGCTTTATGTTTGTAATTCCAAGCACATAATTTAGAACTTTTCCAAGACATTTGGCTTTTCATTTAACGCGACCAAGATATTATGCCCATATGCATTAAAACGAGTTTAGACCGGAATCGTAATTTTGGACGGCCCCAATATCAACTAAAGAATGTACTTATTATATGTACCGATTTATAAAGGGCAAGTTAATAAATTCATCCTTAAACGAGAACGTGAACCCGTAGAAAATACAGATTTGCAGTATAATACTCGAGTCTACTCGTTTGGGGCAGGGTTTGACTTTATGAGCATTATTAAAACTTTTAAAGTACCATAATGCAATCTTATATGCAAAATTCATCGGCATTAAAACTCCAAGAGAACTGTTTTTCAAGCTTTTTTTAAATACATATAAGGAAAACAAGAAATTAAGAGTTTTGGAGCAATTAAGATCACAGTGGCATGATTTGTACGTGTGTGTACACTTGACTGATGACCGTCATGTTATGCTACAATCCAAATATTAAACCTAAAAGAAGATTGAAAATCAATTATATAGTTTGGTTTAAATAATTGGAACCCTTGGAAATGTTTTTTCGACATAATTTGAACACACTTAGTAGACGACCAGTACACGACGTAAAATACCAAATATTCAATATCTGTGATATCGGTTAAGAGAAGTTTCCTTTTTTAAATCTTTTTATATCATTAGGAACCTTTATAGACAGAGACGGCACGATTTTGATAATTGTTAAGACCAGCTAAGGGGAAAGATCAATCTTGTGTGGCTTCATTATTACTTTCAAAACGAATATGGATATATCGATTAAAGAAACAGTCGACGGACGTACGCAAGCACGCACAGACGAACGATAGTAAATACGGACGTTGGGCTCAGGTGAGTTAAAAGGGACATAACTGTTTGATAAGCGTGACATAACAAGCGACGGACGGATTGGCGGCAGTATGGGAATATAAAGGCAATCTGTATGCATCCACACCGAGTACAGTTGTTTCATGAACATTTTTTACTAAACATATCTAGTTGAACAAAATTAATCATGCATGCATAATATGATATAATATAATAGTAACATGTTAATCATATATTTATCTGAGTCCCATACTAGGACAAGGTGGCTCCTGACATTGTTCGAACTGAGCCGCTGTCTCATTGCACGGCTGACCGCCATAATTAGGAGCAGGACTATCACAAGTACGGACTCTATGTCTGGTTCCGGTAGCGCAGGTCACATCGCAGGCAAACCAGGCGCTCCATCCTGACCAGTTGCCGTCAACTGAAGGAGTTTAGTATATAAAATAATCCCTCAATATGTTTTGGTATGTAGAGTTATGTGACTTGTCATAGTACCCAATACAAAAATATTAACATAAATAGCCTTAACTTTTTACCATTGACTAGAAATGTACAATCCATGAAAAATAAATAAATTGTTCATTAAATCATTAAACTTGTAGTGCCATATATAAATAAAAATGAAGAAGATTGCTATATTGATATATCTATTGAATGTATTGTTAAGACCCTTCTGAAAGAGAAAATAAATGTATCTCACTTCTTGCAACGTACTCATTTTTAAATGGCTAGGCCAGTTTACATGCTGACCTTGTTTTGTTTTACAATCCACTACATTGATAAGTGCTTGATATAGTGATGTATTTTTATATCTCGTCGACAAGAAACTGTTTTATTAGTCTATGAAGGTCATATTACTCGGAACCATCTATAAAGTCTTCTTTGTTTTGTAAATTAGAATCAGATTTAACAAACAAACAATTTGATACCAAGATGAAATATAATTTCGAAGCAAAAAGGCAACACAAACAGACCCCCCGTATTGTATCAATATATAGCGCTAGTGCTCATGGCGTCATTATTAACACGTCATTTTTCAAACAAATTCATTTCTCGCTAACAATGCAGCGTCGTGGCGAGAGTAAATTTTATATGCGGATCGAGTAACGCTGTCGTGCATTATACATTTTTGAACCAGTATCGCCCCGTACAGAGTCAGTGAAAAGCCGTTTGAATCTACTAATATTTTTATTAAATTAAACAATGAAAAAAAATGTGAATTGCTATAAAATCTTTATTAAAATGAAAAGTTATAAAAGCAAGAGTAAGGCTGTGTACTTATTCACTATGTATTACTAGAATGTTATCGAATAATTCTAGAAAACACAGTACATGTATAAATATTGATTGTTTAATATACTTGGACAATGTTTCTGTGTGCAGCTCCCATTTTCATTGTCACTGCCAGCACAGTTCACTCCACCGTAGGCGGGTGCAGGGTGGTCGCATGACCTGTTCCTGGAGTGGGAACCAATTCCACACGTGACACTGCACGTGGACCACGCAGTCCAGTCTGACCAGCTCCCGTTGACTGATTTTGAAAAAATCGTAATAAAGTATATTTCGCGTCATATGTGAGTATTATTGATATCAGTGTTAAGATTTTCAAAATACTAGTTCCATGTGTCGGACAAACTGTATAATGTTTAAGTTTTTTACGCGTAAGAAAAACATCAAACACATTAAGCAATCTCACGAAGATACATTTGTTGAACATGCGATATAATACTTATTTATCAATTAATGGAACAATATTAAACGCCTAAAAGACATACTTTGACACGGCGGACCTTGACACCCCTTACGCTCATCTTCACCCTTCTCGTCACTATCACAGTACAGACCTCCATTTTGTGGGCGCGGGTTGTTGCAGGATCTTACCCGTACCATTTCACCAGGGCCACAGGTCGTAGAGCATGCAACCCAAGGATACCAACTTCCCCAATGGCCATCCACTGCAAGTAAATCATCAGTAACAAAGCTATTGAATTATCATCGATTCAATAAAACAATACTTTCAGAATAGAAATATTTTCCTCATTTTGATTCATGGAATGTTTTGATTAAACAAATATGCGTATGTTGCAATTACAGTAACCCTGTGAATTCTATAACCCTTCGATGAACAAAAA